>NW_010400672.1:67763-68111 GCF_000710305.1 Buceros rhinoceros silvestris | reverse complement strand
GCGTCACGGGGAAAGGAGCCAAAGCAACGCTACACAATGATTCTGTGGATCCAAACTCTCTCCTAGGTGCCATGTTAAGGCAAGATGAGTCTGTGTATCTCTGCCCTCCAGCATCACATAAACTTTCCTTTGAGCGGAATTTCTTTGCAGACAGCAGGGATGAACTGGGCAGTGTTATCGGTAGCAGCTGGACGGATAATCTCCTACCTGCTGGAAACCAAAACGCTCTCAAAAGGGAGCTAATGGAATGTTCCCAGGACAATACTATTCCTTCACTTCCTGAAGACAGTGCAGCACTCTTTCAAGATAACAAAACCAGTGATTTGTATAGCATCATGAAAAATCTGG
>NW_010400672.1:33714-67655 GCF_000710305.1 Buceros rhinoceros silvestris | reverse complement strand
TCAGCAGGATGAGGAGTTTTTTAAAACTGAATTGTCTGGAGTGGATGATATTGAGGACATTGACATAACTGATGAAATCTTGACATATGTTCAGGATTCTTTAAATAAGTCTGACTTCTTATATTCAAGCTGTAACCAGCAGCAGCCCCTGGTCCCAAATGAAGGTTGCTTGGTACAGCAAGATCCCCATCAACTTCATCAGCACCAGAAACAGCTCATGGAGCAGCAGCAACAACAGCAGCAGCAACAACAGCAGCAGCTCTGTCAAAAGATGAAACATATGCAAGTCAATGGGATGTTCACAAATTGGAGCTCTGACACCAGCATGCCTCTTAGCTGCTTGCAGCAGCAGCCACAGCAGTATGCATTCCCTGGCATGCATGCCACTACATCCGAGTTCTCTTACAAATCGGAAGTAAACACTTCTCCGTATGCATGCAGGCAAGAGTTTGTTCCTTACAAGCAGCCCACAGAGATGATGCCACAGCTTTCTAATTTTTCTCAAATGGATTTCCCCGTAGCAGGTTTTGAGAGATCAAGCTATTCTGCTTCTTCCAACTTGGAGGATTTTCTCAGTTGTTTGCAGCAAGTCCCTGAAAATCATGAGTGTGGTATAAACTCTGAGTCGGTTCTGCTAAATCCTCAAACGTGCTATGCAGGCGCTGTTTCTATGTACCAGTGCATGCAAGAAGCACAGCCCAGCTGTGTGGATCAAATGCAATATGATCCTATGATGGCAAATCATCAAACATTGTCGAACAAGGTAAGGTAAACAGCATAGCTACATGCTTGCATTTTGATTAGAGTTTTTATTGATTCGTTTGGCTACTGGGATGCAGGATTTGTTGTAGTGGAATCACTGAGTTTGAAACTGATTAGCAGTGTGTGACTGTCCTTGCTTTATTTGTTCATTAGACTGAAGAAAGTTGCTTTTTTTTTTTTTTATGTCAGGTTTTTATCCACAGCCTGGTAGCTCTCTTTGGCAGTATTAAAGCAAGAGTAAGTGAACTAGCCTGTTGCATCTACCACTAATTTTCCAAGTAGGTGCAGAGGAAAAGCAGGTTGGTCAAAGGCTTGATTTGCTTGTTTACTTTTTTTAGAGGAGTGGAATGATGTTAGTAATATCTGGCATATTCATTTTCATTAAATATGTTGTAAGGATACAGAAAAATATCGTGTTTTTAAAATGTTAGTGTTCTTTAGCTACTGAGATACTTTGATTTTAGGATTGCTTAAAGTAACAGATAATAATATCACATAAATAGCATGAAATATTATGAACTATTGCATTTCTACACACGAGACTGCAAAAATCTTTTTTGTATATTGCCATAAGTGAAAGTCAGCTTGTTCCTCAAGCTGCTGTCTAAATTGTCTGCTGAAGATGAAAGAGCAGGAAAAAATTATATTCACAGGTGGTAGTTTGGATCTTTTTCATATAGTGCATATAAGAGTGCACAATAAAAGTTGTAGAAGAGAGGAGCCTGGCTGTAGCACAGACTACAGTTTTAAGCACAGTTGTTCTTCATTAGTAAAATTAATTTAGAAAAAAAAAGTCAATTACTAAAGTAATTCCTGATTCTGAATAATGCTACTTTGTTGAAGTAATTGAAATTGTACCATTTATTTCTGTTAATGCTTCTCAATTACATAGCCTCAATTTTTTTTTACCTCAATGAGTTAATGTTCTGAAGTACTGATCCTACAAGTGCTTATGCACATGCATAAGCAGTTACAGAATTAAAGAACTAATTGGCGTTTAACCTATGCAAGACAGAGGTGAGGAATGCAAGTAGAACATACCCAGCTTTTCAGTATGCTTAATACAAGTTCAAAACATATCCTTTTTAAAACTGTTTCACTAGCAGAAAAAATATAATTGCAGACATTTAGATAAAAGTTCGGCAAGATTAATAGCTTCTGCCTGAGAGCCCAAGAGCTGAAATAGCACAGAGTGACTCTGACAAACTCCAGTGCGCGAGCTTACGCAGCACTTGGCTGCGTGTTGCCTGGCTGTGGTCAGTGTTACTGCTTGGTAAATGGAGTTGCAGAGCAGTTTCAGAGTCATCCAAGTTCACCCATGTAATAGTATAAAATTGTTGTTTTCACACAAGCTATACTGATGTGGTGCATCAGTTTTGAACAGCTAATGCATAAGCAATTTAATTTCTTTCTTTTTAATGTTTGGTTTCAAATACATTTATTTTATAGATTAATTTGTTGTTGTGTAGCCTTAATTTTCGTTACACCCCCTTTTTGTTATTTTCTTGCTTAATTTTTCCTCTCATCTGTAAATGGTTTAATGGCTAAAGACTAAGATAATCTCTCAATGCAATAAATGAATACTTCTATTACTTCATATTTGCTAGAATGCTTTTCCACATTATTATTTTCTGCAGGAATAATACCGCGTTTACCTTGTTTATACTAAAAAAGTGTTTATTTTGTGAAAAGTTACCCTTAAGTTGTTGAGAGGCAAATTCAGCCCCTGTTGCTATAGTATACTGTGCTGTGTGGATGCGGCTAGCATGTGCAAGAAGAAACCTGGTGCAGGACTGATGTTGCCTTTGTATACATTAGCTCCTGCTTACCTCTGAAGGGAACTGCTGAACATTTGTCCAAATGAGCTTAAAAGAGAAGCAGGCTTCTTGATGAGATAAGGCAGGATTATTCCGCCAACCCCTTTTGTAAAAGTGACCGTAGATAGCCATCTTGGTGCAGTGGGAAGAGACTGCTTGTTCCTGAACCAAATAGCATTGACTTTTGCAGCCCATACTGCTATATACTGATCACACGAGAAAAACTGACATCTCTTGTATCAAACTGTGCTTACTTTTGGCCTCTAGTCACATCTGTCAATTAACATCTTTATAGATTGAGGGCAAAGTAACACTCTGTATAAACCAAAATTTTTATGCTGAGAAATGCCATTACTCCAGAGGAAGACAACCCTATATTTATGTACGGTTATATTACATAGGTTGTATTTAGGTTGTATCAGAGGAGTTAAGAACGTTAAAATATGTGAATCCATGGGAACTACTAAGTTAGAATTATAGCTGCTACACTTGAAGTAGTCTTGTAAAACATCACCTATGCCACAGCCACGATGGCAAAAAATACACGTTTTGTTACTGTAAATGGGGAGAATGTGTCACGGCTTATGATAATAAACTTTAGATTTGCTTTCATTACTAATTGGTATCTTCAGTAAGGATGCAACTAAGCAGATAGAGTAGTACTGTCTAAGCCTACGTTGACACAGCCAAACCAAAGTAGGGCAGTCTTTGTGGCTGGATTTAGCGCACTGACATCCCTATCAGCTGTTGGAGTCTAGGGGGAGGACAGACGTTGCTATGCAAGCCATGAATGCTATCCTTTTTCTCAGCCTTCTAACTCCCATCAATTTCTAGGTGAAAAGACTCGGGGATTAGAAAGCCAGGAGGGTCATCTGCTTTGACCTTCTGCCTAACTTATAATTGTGGTATGTTCACAGCCAATGTAGTCTAAAAACACTTTTAGTGATGGAGAAGGGCAGAAAGGCCTTAGATAATTTAATTGCCTGTGTAAGGTCAGTACCACTTATTAAGCAGGAGAAGCCTTGCGAAGTCCTAGATTTTGTGTTGAGAAGTTTCTTGGGAATCTTAACGAGCATGCTCATGTTGTTACTGAAGAATATTGAAACAATCTGCTCTTGTCAGAAGTAATCCTAGCACATGTTATTGTAACTGTCTGTAAAAGTACGGCAACTAGATTAAAAACATAATTCACATGGCTATAGCCTTGTTGTTAAACTTAGAACTGTGCACAGTTGGTCAAATTTCAGTGTTTGCATAGAAAGAAAAAAGTTTCTGAAACGCGGCATATTGTGATAGATGAATGAATGTATAACATATGTTTAAGAGCAAACCTTGAATAAATGAATACTTATAAGCCACTCATGAAGAGATGATAAAAATGTCTAAAATACTTTGCTGTATTTTCTTTGCATGACTGAATGGAGTATTTTGTAGATAAAGTGACTTTTCCATAGCATGACAGGAAGCATTATATCAGGCGATTAAAATAATCCTGTGAACAATTATGTCAAGACTGATGAATGCCACTCATTGTTCATACTTGGCATTGTTGTTATGATAAGCATTTGTCAAAAAAGTCCACCCTATGATAGTTCATTCTGTGGATGGAATGCAGTACACTTCAGCTTACTAATAGATCTGTGTGTGCATTCCTGGAAGAGCTGTAAATACTAGATCCCGCTGCAGACATGAAAATATGCAAATAGGTTGCTTTCAAAATGTAGCAGCTGGATGTGGAAATGAGGAGTGCTCAATCAGGCTGTAGTTTCTAGAAATGGAAACTGTATTATGCTTTAGATAATAGCAATGTTTCTTTACTTAACCAGAAGTAGGACTCCCACTGGCTTCAACGTGGGTAAGTTTCACTGATGATTCAGACCCTATTTTAATGCAAATTAACTTCTCATCATTCATCATAAAAAAAAAAAAGGTTTTAAAGCTTATTTCATCCAATGTGTGTCTTTAGGAGGATTTTTATGAAGTTATGAATAAATTGGTTTCCCATACTCACCATTTGTGTTATCCTTTTTCCCTGCCAGTTCCAGAACAGTTTCAGTGGAGGAAATGTAAATGAAGCCTATCCCCCTGAGTTAGATGTGATCAATAATGCTCAGACTGCCACACATCTTCAGCCTCTTCATCATCCAAAAGAACCCAGATCCTTCTCAGATTTGGCATCTAGTGGATTTATGTGATTCAGATCTAGAGCTCCATCTGTGATTTTGTCTGGGCATCAGGCTGCTCAGAGGAAAAGCTTGATCAGTCTGTCTTTGAGCATTGGACTTTAACAGCTAAATGACATTTTGAGAATATGAGGTTGGTTGCACTATATACTGGTGGATATGTAATCCAAGACCTGGCTTTTTTGAGTGATGGGTGGAATTAAAACTTCTGACTAAAAGTGTGCATGTGCTGTTTTCCATCAAATTAACTGTCATTGCAGTATGGGTTACATATGTACTACAGACTATGTGATGCTATACAACATAAGATAAGGCAAATGGTTTTGTTGTTTAGAACACAATTGGGCACTTTACAAACAGCATCAATGGCACAAGGAAGATAATTTCACAGGTGGATTATTTCCAGGCTGTATTTTAAAAAAAAATATTAAAAAGCTCTGAATTCATGAGAATCAAAAGCACTTAATGCATAATAAGCTCTTTAATCACTTATTTTATATTTAAATCCTTTTGTTTTGTCTCCATTTCTAGCACTTTAATAGAACGCTTAATACAAGGATATGATATGCAACTTCAGGTTTTCTATGAAAGAGACCCATTGCATTCCTCCTTTTCTTCTGAACCTCAAGTGCCTCACAATTTAGCTACCTTTTTTCTGATGGGAGCTTATTTTGGCAAAATTCACTGTAAATGTCATCCATATTATGTGAACTTTTATCTAAAATCTACAGTGCTATTGGCTGTCTTTCCCCTCCCTCCCCCACCCCACCCCCAATTTGTTTAGAGAATGACTTCATTCCTCATCTTTGAATTTGTCACACTATTATCAGGAGTTATTGGTGTTCTGCCTTTAGTTCATCTGCAGAGTTTTGTTTTATTCTTTACTGCTTTTCTGCTTTCTTCAGGTAATACAGGGTATATTAACAAAGCAGATTTTTCTGAGGGGGAGGAGCAGATCCTCAGGATTAGTTTTAGATTATTAATGCTGAAAAACATGTGCCTTATCTTGTGTTAAAATGCTCATAACGTTCTTTAGAAATAATTCAAGGCTGCTCTATGCAAATATTTTTATTAAAATGGATATTGAAAAGGACTGCATTTTAAATAAGAGGAAAGGAGTCTCAATAGCGATTGGTAGGGACGTTTACTTTGACTGCAGTTTTCAATGTTCATACTGGGGAAAGGGTCAGTTTTGGTTTAAACTTTACCCCTGGCAATTTGCACTGCAAAGTAGAGAGAGGTTATTCTTTATATGTATGTTGTTCCATTTGAAGAGCTTTGTGCAAAATATGAAAATAGAAAAAGAAAAAAGTCATTAGAGAAATTATCCTTGTTTTATTTTCAAGAAAGAAAAAGAAAACCCACATCCACAAAAACATTCTGGGGTTTTATTTTGTTTTTATCTGAGAGGATTGCAGACACCAATGTCTGGTGCAAAATAATAATCTACGTGAAAAATACAGAAATGTGTATATGCTCAAAATATTTCATACTCTTGTGTGTTGTATAGTTCATATATAATAAATGTCTCTGTAAAATATTTTAAACCAGTTAATTTTAAAGTGTTACATCATTATATGTTAATAATTATTTTATTACATTTGTTATATATAATATAAAATGGCAACTTAGCCAGTTTGTTTAAAACTGGCAAAAGTAAGTTGGCTCCCTCCAGACAGTTGTTAATATTGTTCAATACAAGGACAATCACTTAAAATTGAAACCCTTTCATAGCTGAAACATGCTTTCTTTGAAGAGCATATTTTCTTCCATTCTGTGTGATATGATCTGCTAGGCCAAACTTCAGTTACAACTTTTCAGATTAATAACTTCTGCAGTTCTTATGAGTGAAATTACCATATATGAAAGGGACATTAAAGAAGCAACTTCTATTCAGGAAAAGCCCGTAAAGGTATTGTGGGCTGTATTACAAGGTTGCTGTTTTTTTTTTTTTTAAAAAAAACATTTCAGATTTTGTTTTTAGCACAAGACATCAGTTACAGATTTAATTAATATGATTTTTAATTAATTTGTGATTCTGTCATCTTTTTATTGAAGGTCTTGTTTTAAGCCAATATCTGAAATGTCTTCCGTATCTAGCTAACGTATCATATTTGCATTTAAACTTGAAAATTAGAAAAATGCTGTAAAACTGGAAGGTTCAAAGGGATAATGTATGTTTTACATCTTACAAATCAGTATATATCCTGTCTATGAATTTAGTTAAAACAAATATATGTTGTCCTATCACTAAGTGCCAAGGATGCAGTACTACAACTGTGCTGCCCCTACTTACTGTAAACAAATTAGTTGTTTATATGCATATCAGCCTATTTTCTGCATTATCTTATGTGAACAACATTGACTGTATTAGTGCACTCTTGATCTGCACCAAACTGTACCTACAGTGCACAGATGTTTCTGAATTGGATCTCTAGTAGCCCTTCAGGTCTATTATAAGTAAGATTATAACCCAGTGTTAGTCAGTATTACTACCCATTTTTGTACAAGTTTTCTTAGCTTGTTTTCTTTCCAGTTCTTAACTCCCCTTTGCTATGCCTGCACATACCATGCAGTACACCTCCTGTGTTAAGGTATGGTTTTGTAGCTCTCTTGCTCATCTCCAGTAAAGTTTGTAAGACATAATATATGGTAATAAAATAATCACTTGAATGTAGCAGAAATGTATCTTCTTTTACTGCAAAAATGTTTGATTTTAGCAGTATACAAAAAAATACAGTATCATACCGCTACTAATGTCTTTTGAGAGGTCATCATATAATAGTTTACATAACTATCGTTATTTACATCACTGTGGACTTTGCACTTCTCTGAATATTAGATGCAAATACAATGTACATAATTTAGAGTGGTGAACAAATGTGTATTTGTCCATGGAATTAGTGTTTTATACTTGCATGAAAATGAGTTTATAAATAAACTTTGTAAATAGTAAGACACAATTATCAGTTGGAAAGCTTCTATATTCATGGCTTAGTGACAGTAAATTCAGTCTTGAACAGTACTGAGGCAGGAATAAATTTCTGCATAGATGCTGGTAAAAAAAAAAAGCATTTTCTCTTTTGAGATTTGTAGCTGTCCATTGGTAACCTATTTACTGTTTATTGCTATTTCATAAATAGTGATTTTAAGTTAAAACAATTCCTTTAGTTAATTTCTAATTACTGGTATTACTGTTTCCTGTGTGCTGTGTTGGCTTTGCATGATAATCTTTTGAAATGAGTTGTAATGCTGAATCAAATGTTCCGCTGTAATCCCCTATGCATTTTACCAAACTTACAATAGTTCTTTGTTTTAGTGACATGATGGACAAGAATCTGATTCGTTTCAACTATGCCGTTATCTTGTAATATGTTAAGACACGTGTCTTAGCCAGAATCGGTACTAGGCTCTGAACTCCGTATGTGGGTCCTCTTGCTTACCGTTACTGCATAGCAGAAAAAGACAAACTAAGATACAAGAATGATTCTCAAGACTGCAAATCTATTAAGTAACATCTGAAAATAATGAGGCAGTAATATAACCAACATAGGCCATCCTTTTTTGTGTTGCATTTGTTAAAAGGACACCTCAAGCCACATATCAATCTGTTCTGAGAAGTGTAAGACCTCACTGTCCAGTTTTGTTTGAAGGGAGGAGATACTGTTCTAATTCAACATGGAAGTTAACAACCATGGTGGTACCTAACCTGCAGTAGGCCACTGCAGGTGCAGTGCTCAGGCCATTTGTTGGTGGAAGTCATTGTCTTACTCAAGGCTCTGTCAGAGGGAGGCTTTCCCAAATAGCTCTTTTGGAGACACATTTTCCTAGTGAGGAACCACATTTCGCACTCACACACTTAAACTGACAGTAGTTTTGTTCACCTAAGAACTGGCTTATTAAATTAGGTTAAAGCTACTATCTAGAATAAGAGCCTGATTCCACCTTCACTATTTTTATTGTTTGCATTGATTAAGTTGACAAATAATATTCCTGCCTTCTTCCCTCTCTGCCTAGGCATCCTTCCCTGCAAGCTGACACTTCCAAGTGCTAAATAAGTAATAGTAGAACAAAAAAGCTTTAGACCTCTAGAATAGAAGTTGACATCTAAAAGTAAAAATGAAATCCCACCCATCGTATACTATGCATTATCTGAACATTTAATGATTTCGAGCATGGGCCACTGTTCACTTTTGCCCCTTTCATTTCTGTTAGCTCCAGTGAGCAATATTCACTTGGATTGCTTACCAGGGTATCTGAGCCAGCACTCCAGAAAAGCATCCATTCCTCCTCTCAAGCAAGTTCTGCTGCGTTGATTTTTTGTGAACTTACATTATTTAAATCCTCTTATTTCTTAAAGTCAATCCTCCTGACAAGTAGGGAAGGACCATGTTCAACCAAAGATGTGAAGTCAAAGATGTGATCAGTGTATGGAATAATGAGGTTTCTTCATTATAACCTATCCTTTCTAGTCAAGGTCCAGCAAGCCAGTGTTATTAGCATTCAAGAAAACTATATACAATTTAGTCAGTCTTTGAGAAAGGGAGATGTTCCTTAACATAAAAGTTACTGTGTTTATTATAATTTATGCTGAAGCCAACAGGCTCTTACCTTCTCTTCAGCCCAGCCTGAATGTGAATAAAAGTATAAGCAATATTCAGAAATTAATAAACAGGGGGTTTTTTTTACAGCTTTGAAGGTTTTCTGATCATAACTGTCTGGCTGTCAAAAATTCATACAAATTGAGAAGCTTCATTATTAGGTCCAGCAAGCCAGTGTTATTAGCATTCAAGAAAACTATATACAATTTAGTCAGTCTTTGAGAAAGGGAGATGTTCCTTAACATAAAAGTTACTGTGTTTATTATAATTTATGCTGAAGCCAACAGGCTCTTACCTTCTCTTCAGCCCAGCCTGAATGTGAATAAAAGTATAAGCAATATTCAGAAATTAATAAACAGGGGGTTTTTTTTACAGCTTTGAAGGTTTTCTGATCATAACTGTCTGGCTGTCAAAAATTCATACAAATTGAGAAGCTTCATTATTAAAAAAAAAAAAAAAAATCATAAAACCAGAATAGGAATCCTGAGGGATGTTGGGGCTAATTGGAATCTCTCATACTGCATAATAATAATTATAATATTCAATGTAACAATTCCTCCTATATTTACAGAATGACAAGGGAAAAGAGAAAAAAATTTTATCAAAAATTCCCATTTTTACTGACTATGGACATTTTCCTCAATATGGAATAGTGGGCATCTGTTCATAGGTGATATGAGCCAAAGGACCTTGGCTCCTTGCTAATAAAAGAGCTAAATTAGAAGACACTGTTGAATTTACTTTATGACACTAGTCAGTGAAGTTTTGAAAGGGAAGTGCAGGAAGAGAAAGGATGGCCTGAGGGTATTTGTATTCTTTTCTGGTTTCAGAATCATCATCGTACTTTTTAAAGAGAAAAATTTAGATCATCAGATCCTTACTCAGATGCCAATGGCCTTGATTCTTCCATAACGATTCTGGTCCTGCCAACACTGAACTACTTGGCTACCAAGCCCTCAAGAATTTGCATACCAGGTGTTTCCTGGATCTCTGTAGAGCCCAAACCGGTAAGTGGTTTCAGAACATACTGAACAAATTTGTCCAAAAGAAAGGAGCCAAAAAGTCTTCTGTTAAGCAAAACACACAAATTAGCTCTATCCTCTACCTTGTTTGGAGTTAGAAACTGAATGAAATCAAGGTCTCTAAAGTGGTTCATAGAATATCCTGAAACAAAACAAACTCTGCTCTTAAATTGTTCCACTTCGAACAAACAGTTCATGAATAACTGAGCATGTGAGAGCACGCTCGTGTTAGTCTAGGAGCTAGGACATGTGTTTGGGACAACAGGATTCTTCAGCAGAATGTGAAGAATCTGCCCTGGTGCCCTGGGCTGTCTGTGGCCCAATAATTGGGACACTCATTCTGGTTTTTACCAGTATCTTTTTCATTCTCTTGAGGGGAGACTTGTCATCAATTCTGGATGAAGGTTTAAATATAAACGCCCCAAAACAAGAAAAACCAAACAGCCTGGACTTCATACTTGGTTTTACATCTGCAGTAGATGAAGAATCTCTGTAACTGAAATATGCTATAAATGGTCTTATCATAGAGGTTATTCCCTTCAATTTTAGCTGTCCATGCTGCCGTATATGATTTTTAAACCACTTATTTTCCAAGTTTTTATCAACATTATAATCATCAGTGTCTCTGAGATCTGTTTCTACAGAAGCTGCGAATTGCTCTTCCAAGTTATAAATGTAACTGTAGAGTAAAGAATTACTTCCTACTAGATGAGCTTCAAATACAATGCTAAGAGCTGGTAAGGGCTTCACAGGGGTGCCAATCGCTATGAAAAACAGAACAGTTCCTTGTTTGCAGAAGTCCCTAAAATTACTGGACAAAATGCAGTAACACGTGTGAGTCCACGATGGGTGGTGGTACTGTTGCTGTGTAATGTGCACATGCACGCACACAGAGCAGCCTGTGATCATGTGCCAAAGAATGTTTTTATTACACTGACATCACATCAAACCTTGAAAGGCTAATGAGAGCCTGTGACGATACAAAGAAGGACCTGCGCTGAACTTCAGGCCTAGGCTTACACTCGGCACATAAGCTTTTACGTACCTAGCTGTGTGGCTCAAGTCTACTTTAAGACCCTCAATAGCTCTTAGTAAAATAAATAAAAGGAAATTATCAAGCAAAGAGAAGTTTTGCGAACTTAATGCTTCAGTTTTAATGAAGGTAGCTGTGTAGCTTCTGCAGAAAGGCCCCAAAGTATAGTATGAAAGTCTGTTCAAATCACTTCGGCAGGTAGCTCCCAGATGGCAAAGGCAGACAAGGTGTTTTGATAGCCTGTGGTAGTCTGCGTAGTAAGAGCAGTTGCTTCATGGCTGGGCCAGTTGCCATTTCCTTAGGGAACAAGGTAGCCAAACTCCTGCCACAACGCTGCATAGTAGCTGAAGTCGCTTAGAGGACGTGCAAAGGACAAATATGGCTCAGAATTGCTGCCAAGGCTCTTAACTCCTTTATAGGCACTGGGGACCGATCCGTATTAGGTACTGTTCACATCAGAGCCAACGGCAAGCTCCTGAAAATTGTCTGAGACAATTTTGGACAAACTGGTGACTCCCTTTTATGCAATAGCATTCAAATGTAGAGCATCTCAACAAACACACCAGTTGAGCTCCCACCTAGGAACTTGGAATAACTGATCTGAGTTACTTGATGTTCAAAATGAGCTGACTTCTCTGCTTGCAAACACAGATCACTTAACAGTTGTTATTTAAGGGGGAGATAAAATTCCAACAAGTCGGGTAAACAGGATGATTTACAACGCCTAATGCCTATAGCAAATACCAAACTATTTAGAGTCAGTTTTCCTCTGAAGTGGCAACTGTTGGGTCAGCTCTTGTCCACTTTGCAATATCACTTAAGTAGCAGCTCTCAGCTGGTAAAACCTGCTGGGCGACATGACCCGATTTGCACAGCTGCTAAGCTGCTTGTGTTGTCTGCTTTTTGTAGTTTTGCCACACTTCTTTGCTACTGTTCTTTGCAGCTTCTCACTGCTCTCTCTGCCTTGCTGTGCCAGCCGCTCTCCTTACCGTGGCAGGTTGGTAAGCAGTTCCTGCTACAGCTGCTCAGGGCAGGTAGCACTGAAAGTGACACAGACACCTAACATACGCATCTCTGCCTCTTAACTTAAACAGCTTTTCCGACTCTGCAGCATACAGGGAATTTTTGTGTAAAAGTTCTTTATTCACCTTTAGTATAGAGGTTGATATTTTTTTTTGGTGGGTGGTTTGGTTTTTTTTTTTTGGCCTTGACCATCAGTCTTCAGCAGAGTTGGCAAGTAGAATAGGGGTCCTGGGTCTGTCCATTGTCACCACTGTTCCTCCTCTGCCCACAGTGTGCTGGGGACAGGGATCTTGCCCCAGTGCCAGGCTCCATGCAATAGTTCAGCGCTCTCATTGCCAGTCACTTCTGAGTCCTGTTTTCCCTCAGAGCAGTCCTTCTCGATTTTTCAGCCTGTCAGTTTTCGTGCAGGGAAACCTGGGAGGAACCAGGCCACTGCCAGCAATGAGACGTAGGGAGTAATTCCCTGGCTAAGATAAACATACCCAGCCAGGTATTACAGCCCACTCATGTTCCCTTGTCACTCCTCGCGTTGGAGGACTAGAACTTCTACATACTCATTCCACCCATTTGAAGCCTTTTAAAACTTCCTAGTTGCAACCAAAAATGCGAAACACTACTTTAAAAATAGCATGCAAAAAATGATGAAGGACCTCCTTCCATCTCTCAAGAGCCAGTATTTGACCTTTCATTTACCATGCTATATTTTTAGTATTGTAATTTCAGATACAATTATCTGCACTCAGCTTCTTAAATCATGCATGAAATGCTTTTTCAGAGCCACATTAACAACTAGCTGCTCAGCTTGCTGGAATTAGAAACCAGATATGTTGTTTTATTTACAATATAAAATCAGACTGTGGTTTTGGTGTAGATTGCTATAATAAAGAGGAAAGGTCCCTTTGGTGTTCTTTAATTTATGACGCACTGTAAAATGTCCAGCCACATTTTGCCTAGTAGCAGAAGGAGGAAAAATAGGAAGTCTTGGCTGGAGATTAAAAAAGACTCACCCACCGTGAATGCAATTTAGGATCCTGTACATTTGGGAGCAAATCAGCTACTTATCTGCTTCTGGGATCATGCTCATTTGTAACCACGGTACAGGCTCTGCCTCTGTGGCTTTTAAGATTTTATTTTTTTTTTTGTTAGTCTGCCTAAATAGAATCATTCATATCAGGTGAATGTCAGTACACATTAAGATCACATTAAAGAGAACTTTAGTCTTACATTTTTGGCCTTGCAGCATGAATTGCACCCTGTTCTGATTTTTCTGATTCTTTATGTCTCAAAGCCTGCTTTTTAGGCATGCTAGAAACTAAAAACAGTCAAGTGTTGTGAGTTGCAGCTATATAATGCTCATTACCCTGCTCATATAAACACTCTACATGAACAGGGTAATGATCACAATATAGCTTTTAGTAGAAGTACATCACCTGATTAACTTTAATCAACTGCCTCAGTAAACAGAAATATTAGAGTGAATCATAGAATAGTGCAAAGACCTCTTACATCACCTCTCTCCTCTCACCGACAGAACAGGATTCCTTGTTGTATAAAAGCTTTTCCTGTCTGATCGGGGCAATTGTGGTAAAATCTACTACAAGAGAGCACAGTCAGCCTGTACAAGCTCTCCCTGGGAGAAAGATTTCCCTTCATTCATCCTGTCTTTTCCTGAACTTCATTTGTTCCTACTAGTCTTTTTACGTACGTATCTCAAGATACTGCCTCCCAGCCAGCCACACAACAAAGTACAAGTAGTTGTAGTCAGGAACTGGCACTTCCATACAACATACAATAAAATAGTTGGTATGAAGAGACAAGTTTTAAGACCAATCTAGCAGAAATGGCAGGTGACCAGCTCCTATTTTTTTCTTGGAAAGAAAGCAAATTCTTCAATAGAAATCCTCAATTTTCTCCCTTGTAACACAAGCCCATTTTTATTATGTTTCCAAAATTATTTAATTTTAGCAAACTGGAGTTTGGTGGTTTTTTTGTGGGTTTTTTTTTGGGGGGGGGTGGTTGTTTTTTTTTTTAATGTCCCTGAAACTGAATACGGTGCATTATGTCAGTGCTAGACAAAGAGACTTTAGTTGAATCAACTGTATTAGAGACGTACATACACGGGAAAATTTCTCGCATCCTTCTTCATATGGGAAAATTCCTTACGCTTGCCACATTTGTCTTGGTTTGGTTTTGCTGAACATTGTGTTGCAAACTCATGTCAAATGTCCTATCCAGTGTCTCTTTCCCCATCACTAAGAATTCTTTTTTTTCTTTGTACTTTGAAGGAGGTGACAGTCTGTATTTCCCAAACAGCAAAGAAAAAAAAAGAAAGGGATTGCTGGTCTGACAGAAGAGGATGCAGCAAGGAGCTGTTAGATAAAATTGTGAGAGAAAGGTGGACCAAAATGTTAAGGAAGGTTGGGGGCAGTAATAGGTGATCCAGTGGTGATCCCTTGGGGGTTAGTCAGAGTTGCCATGACGGGGGTCACTCAGACCTAAACTGAGCTAGTTTTTACTCTGTCTATATGACTTAATGGATTTTCCCCATCTTTTATTCATGACTCTGCTTAGTCCATGACTGGGTCCTTTCATTCTATGGGAAAAGTGTGTGCGCAGCCCAAGAGTGGATGCTTGCCTGTGCGGTTTTTAAAGGGCTTATTTTAAAAGCCTGCCAAACAGCTTTTTCTTTTTGGTTTCACATATATTTGAAAATCATATGAAATCTTTGGAAGTGACTCACCCAAACATTTCAAAATCCATCCAGAAAAATTGAAAAGGGAAGGTGTTTGCTCCCTAGTTGACAGCCTTTGTGTGTCATATCTCAGCCTGCAGCAGGTCTTCTCAGCTATCATCAAGATGCTTTTATAGCAGCTGAACATACATCTTACTTTGCTCATAATACTGTTTTATCTCACGGAACTTGACAAACTGCAGCATACGTTATCTGAGAGTCTTTACAAAAATTGCACATAAATCCTGTATTTGCTGCTTCTAAATATTTCTGGCAATGTTTTGTAGAAACCTTTTGGCCTCTGGGAAAAACAAACAAAAAGATAGGTTCCATTCCTACCTCTATCTGTACCCTGACTGTTGTTTCTCACCTGGAGGCACAGTCACAGTGGATTTAGTTCAGTCTATGGAGTAAGAAAATTAGCTTGTTTAAACCTGACGGGTGAGTTTACAAGTGGCCTTCCTTACTTAAATACAATATGCCTTGGGAAAGAGATCACTTCTGCCTATTCACGTAGAAAAATGCAGACTGTATTTGTGAAAATAGCTGCATTCTCTGCATGTACCCAAAACAGTTCAGGCAGTGTCTGGCTCTGAATTTCACCTCTGGGTCTCCTAATTTTGCTCCCATCTCAGGACTACCTCAGAGGTTACTGCCTCTGAAGCTGCCGACAACTGTCACTCATGCAAAACAGTAAAAAGCCCTTATGCCTATTTTAAAAAATGAATAGGGATCAAGTTTGGAAAACACTGACTGTTGGGGGTATTTTTAACCTTAGTTTTCTGATCTATGCTACAACGTTTTTGGCACCAAAGCAGAGAAGACAGAAAATATCACATTAGAACCTACGCTTTTCCCACTTTTCAGTCCTGCTACTACTTGGCCCGTTAGACCAATATTTTTCATAAGTGTTTGTATTTGAATTAGAAGAGGTTGAGGCAGTAGAAAGAATTCTATACTTTATTTTCTAAACACCTTTGGAAGATTATCTTTTCTACAGGTGGAGAAATCAGCTTTTGTGGTTTTCATTCTATTTTTTTCCTCAGCCACTCGGCCTCTCCTCAGCATCTGTGTAGTTCCAAAGAGTGCATTCCCTGCCCTTCACTGAGAAATTGAAACCTTTGCTGTATTAGCAATCTACTGACACAGCCTTACTGGTATGCATCTTTTCCTTCTCGCTCAGCGATAATGTCATCATCTATTTTACTCTGAGGAATGAAGAGTGACTATTTGAAATACTTCACTGTTGCAAGGGGCAGGGATCTGTTTCCAGATGTAATGCCAGATTTAGCTTTTTTTCTGTATTTTACAGTATATCAAGAGCAAGAATAAGGTATAAGATCAAGATCAGCCATTTAATTACTCAGGATATACATAGCTAGTAGTTACACAAATAAATCTTGAAATTCTGAACTCATAAATTCAATCTCCTACCCGCATCAATGAATGACACACTAGAAGATATTCAGGAACCTAAATACAGGCATCTAGTGCCATTTTAGCTGTAGGCTGTGCAAAGCATCTGCATAAGCAATCTGACAACCTTTTAGAGCAGCAGCTGGAAGACCAGAACAGATTGCTGCCTATGCCAGGTATATGAATCACTGCCACACTGGGGCATCCTCACATTGCTGAGCAACATTTAGGAGGAAAAACATTAATAAAGAATCACACAGCTTTTACATTCCTACACGATCAACATGTGGATTTATTTACAACATTAACAGGCAAACAGTTTGAATTATTTACCACCTCAGAAAAAATTAGGAGGGCAAAACTGAACTCAGTAACATCTTATCTTTCTAATCCATCAGCAGGTCATAGTCCTTTTCCGTTCATAACTAGTTAACGTTGTACTGACAAAACTTTTTAAAATTTAAAAATTAAAAATTTAAAAAAGTTAACTGTATCACCAAAGCATCTAGAATGCAGAAGCAACTTACTTTTTTTATATGCAAAAAAACTCCCATCTCATCTCACTAAAGAAAATGCAGTGGTTTTGTCCAGATTTGACTGCACGACAGCACATCAGTTCTCGCCACTGGTGCTCAGCCTTTGCTATGAAACCATTCTGGTCAATTATCTGACACCTTCAGCTAGGCTGCATCCTGCTGGTAAGTGTTCTGTGAGCAAAAGACTGTGGGAATCTTTTATTTGCTGCTACCAGTGGCATCGTGCCTGTTCCTCTCTCTGTGACAGGGATAAAAAAGTTGACCTGTAAAAAAAAGCTTTTGCAGTGACACGGTGCAGGCTGTTTACAGTACCACTGGGTGTTACAGCAATCGTTCCATGCTGCCTTAGGCAGACACGACAGCCAGATACAGTGGGCACAGTACTTCAGCTCTGCTGGAACTGCCGGCACTCAGCTCACTTTTCTACACTAATTCTTATTCTTCTAGGTCTCTGGCCTGGTGAGGAAGGAAGAACATTTCTGAAGGGATGTTTTTGAAGCAAAGACTTTTAAAGCTGATTATGATCCCTCAAGCGTATGTTTTGCATGTATCTGGGTAGCATCAGCTATCTGAAACAGTGCTGGATATTCTTCATAGATGATGCATCCACTTCTCCAGTAGAAGCTCTGCCATAATGTCTCCCCTCTTACCTCCTGTTTCTCATTCTGAAGAGTATTTTTGTTTGCAGATGAGGTAATGGGCCAAAGACATTTTGCTGGCCAGGCCAAAAATTCTGTGGCAGTTTGCTCAGTTTTACAAACTGGCTGATCTGTGACTCAAAAAGTCTCAAAGAGAACTTTGTAAAAAGTCTTGCCTGGGTCATATGCACAATACAAGTCCTCATATTAGCTGCTGTGATTAAATCATTCAGACTACCTACTCAAGGGAAAAAATTACTCTAAATAAAGTTAAAACATGTGCAGAGAGGTTCCACGTAGTGTACTGATAATCCGCATCTCCCCCATGAAGTGAAAGAGCCTGCGAACTCCTACCACTCACCAAGGTCTGGGTTCACAGGAGAATCAGGCAGTTTTATCTCTATGTATGTAGAAACAAAAGCACACACATGTACATACAGGAACCAAATTCCCGGTGAAATCAGCTTTCTGGAATAGATGCAGCAAGAGTCACAACAAAAAGTATTGTATTTTATATAGTCGTAATATTTAGAGAACCTTCCTGTCGCTTCTTCCAATAAACCTGCTCATTTTATGGATCTCCTCCTAGCCAAATATGTGTATTGTCAATAAAAGATGTATTTCATTTTTAAAACACACACTATTTAGCCAATGCTTTAAGTTGACTTTGAAAAAGTTTTGCTTCAAATAAGTGCATAATAATTATCCTGCACCAATGAAATTAATAATAGCTTCACTTTCTCTGAAAAATGGTGGTACAGCATTTTTCTTTAGCTTTATGCCAAATGCAGAGTCATTCATGAAGGTTTTACTGCATTTTTTAAAAACACAGTCAGATTTACCTAAAATACCAGCGTGGTCTTTGCCAGAAAGTCATTTACTTAGGGATTTTTTGTATGACACATTTTTCTTGGGGTTCTACACACAGAATGACTGTCCTTTGAAGTCATGCAGCCATTGACCACACAGGCCAAACTCTGAACATCACAGGTATGTTCTGACATCTGTGTCCTGGCAGATGCTCGGAAGGGTCAGGTCTTCAGACTCCTTCTTTGTGTTTAGTGTAATGATGGCATAATATTTTGCTTTAGTCCCCTTGACTCACTTAGTAGTCTTTCCCCATAACTTTGAATTAGTTTTTTGAAAGTCTCTTCTTCTATTTTAATCAATGTTTATCATGATTTATTACATTTATTTGGATCCCGCTGTCTACTGAGAGCCACTGACTTACATTGAGAAGTATGCATTCTCTGCAAAATGGAAAAATTAAGATCCGGGGTGTAACAGGATCCTTATGGGTCCCTTCCAACTTGAGATATTCTATGATTCTGCGATCTCCTGCATCAACTTTATTTTCATCCCAAAATAAAAATAAAATATAAAGTATTAAATGTAAATGTAGAAAAGTTTTGGGTCCTATTACCTATATTTCATTTTTCATTTCATTTTCATTTCATTTCAGACATTTACTGCTTTTTCTGTCTTCACGATTATGTCAAAATAGAGTCAAAGAAATGTAGCTCATTTGATGTGCTCATGGAAGTACTCTGGTCCTTTCTCTCCTGACAGAGTCAGGATCAGCCAGAGAAGCTACTGGGCAGAGAAGCAGCAACACACAGTTATGGGCCAGCACATGTAGATATCAGGGCACAGGGCAGAAGCGGGCCTTCCAGAAGCAGGTAGAAACTGAGTTGCCAAGCACCTGAGATGGTGATTATGAAAACATGCACAGCAGAACTGGGTCAGGAGTGCTGTGGTGCTTGAGCAAGAGAGGATTTTGAGTAGAGGTGAGAGAGGACTGGAAAAAATGCAGAAAAAGCCCCTGTGTTCAGGTGTGCTGGTGGTATCCCCTTATTGATGGCTATCACCATTCCATTTGTTCTCTTGCAAAGAAGTCAGTATAGACCATTTCTGGCATATCATTGCTGAAGTTACAACTGCTTATGTTTATTTCTAAACTTTCTGGTCTTCAATACTGCATAGGCAGATGTCAACGCCACCTCGTGAAATCAGGCAGGAGAAGGGGCAGGTATTACCAACCTGAAATGGTGCAGGCACTGAGGAACCCCACACAAATGCTAGAGATGGACCTCTCCCATCCTCTCCTCTCTGGGAAGGGAGAATGAGTGGGCTGACACAGAAAAGGTTGCTTGTTTTTCTTTTACTGCCCTTGCAGGCAGATTACATTCCAAAGTGAGTCATTCACCTCCCTCCATAATTATGACGGAAATGAGGAACCTGCAGTCCTGGTTGCTCTCCTGTGAAGCATTGAGTCATGTAATGGGGCTGACCCAAATCACAGGGAATTATCCCAGGGATAAAATGCAACTACTCTCTCACTTCTCACTTGAATATGAGGCCCTTTATTTAAATTTCGGATGAGTAAAAAAATTTTAAAAAAAGTTTTCATATTCCCTGGATGCAGACCTCAGCATCTGAGACTGTTCTACTGACTGTTTGAAACTTTGTTTGACTTACAGATTCATTGGCGAATCAGAATGATCAATGCCAGCTATTCTGCATGGTCATAACTTAGTGCTGTCTTGACTCATACAACTGAAAAAGTGCAACAGAAACAACAGCAGAATGAAAGTGTGGAGAGTCAGCACCGGGTGAAGTTGCCTAACTTTAGAATCTACAGTACTTCAAATATTGTTGTCAGCGAAGATCTCAACCTACAGTCAATGAAGTCAGAAGAGTGATTCAAATATTGGAGCGCGGTCTAGTGTAAACAGAATGGCTCTTCATTACCAGCTGAGTAGGACTTCTGGGTCACCAGAGCTAGCCCTTCAGAGTTAAACGAATCTGGTCACACACAGTTATCAAGTACCATTCAATTTTTTTGATAGCTAGGACAAATTTTCCAGTTACTGGCCTAACTGTGGTCAGTCAATGATCATTAATCTTCCAAAGCAGGGGAATCCAGATCATACAGTGATAGAACAACAGGACTTAAGGGCTTAACCCTCACATCATGCAGTCACTTACATCCAGCTCAGTACTGTTTTGACTACTACGGAACTTTCGGGCTCTGATGTGACCATTTTTTAATGGATGAGTTCCTCCTGTCACATTATTACCTTGCACTGCATGGAGCAACCACACATTCTTCATCAAAGCAGTGGAAAACTGTGCCATTGATCGTATTTACTTTCACCAATTTACCTCATCCTTTGAACTTCCTTTCTGCTGGCTGGTGACCCTAATAACCATGTCTATCACTCTATGCTGTAGATAATCTTTGCACAATGGCATGGCTTGTGTAACATTATGCCCATCATCATGTTTATTCTTCTTTTCCGATAGTTCCGGGTAGGTAGATTTACTTCTGTGTCAAAACATGTTACTGACTTCTTTTGCAAAACCACTTGTAAGCACTGTGCTTTTGGGTTAGTTTTATTTTGCTCTAGAAGTCTGGTTCCAAAACACAACCTGACATCCCCTTTTTCTAAACCCAGCTATTTGTAAAGCCTAGGAACTGTTTCCTGCCCTAATCTATTATTGAAAATCTAAAATTCTGTTAAATTTTTCCTTAATATTGTAAGTAATAACTTTCTCATAAAAAAAAAAAAGGCACAGGACATGTCCTGCAGCTTTCATGTTGCAGAAGATTAATATCTCTTTCCAATATAATAGACTATCTCTAAAATAGGAACAAAATGAAAGTTTTGAACCAAATTCTTTGGTGACAGCAGAAGTTCGCCAACTGTCAAAATGGAAAATAAAATAAATGCCAGATAACAGGGACAGTTCAACCCAGACAGTTCTGAAACATGCTCTCAAAGTAATTTTTTACAGCTATTCTATTTCATCCTGTTTGTGTTTTCATACCTTGAAACATTATACGAGTTGTTATATTCTTACAGAAGTTATTTTAAGAACTATTCACAGTCCGTTTATTGTTATTCTGTACAGAGATGTGATGAAATCAATGTACTCTGCACCGCAGGCATAATATAAAGCAGATGGTTTTTCCTCAAGCAATGAGTACATTAAAATCCAAACTATAATACAATGTATATAGTGCTTCTAGATTAAAGCTCTTGCATGCCAGATTTGTAGCTTTGATTCTCTCTGATTTTAGTGCTTAGTAGGATTTATTCCAGTGATTCTGCCCTTGGGTCAAAATGAATCAGCTTTTATCTAGGATGATCATATATTGGCTAAGCCCTGTAGCTTTTCTTTTAATAAACATGTAACATTAACCTACCATTACATGTACACAAAACATTACGAATCAGGCTTGCACACAACTCTATCGCCGAAACAGAATCCATCAGAGTTCAAAATGGGGTTCACTTGCAGAATACACACTTCTAATGTGTGTCCTTTTAATTTCTCTGATTGCCTTCTGGTTAGCTTTCTTATGATCAAAGTCATTCTTGCCCAGGTTTAAGCTTATTTGTGGGCACCATAGAAAAGCATCTTCAGGCCCCTGCCTTCAGAGTGAAAAGTCTTCATAGTTGCAATTTCTGGTAATTTGACTCAATGTGTGCAAAGTGACTCTCTGATTCCCTCATCTTCCTTGGTAGCACGAACAGCAACTTTCAAAAAGTGTTTATGTGTCTGTTTTGGCTTGCTTTGTTTGTTTATTTTTCAAGACTTTCAGGGCTTTGCCCATACTCTAAAAGATTAAGTTTTCTGAATCTGGAATTATTATCATTATTTCCCCAACTCTCTAAAAGCATATTTTGTGCTTTGAAAATAGTCAAGCAGATCCTTTTGTTCACCATATTCTTTTGCCACTGTTCAAGAGCAAAAGCAAAAATCCATCCCTAAGACTCCTGCCAATGATACTTGCAGGAGACGTATCAGTTACAGAGTCAACTTCATATGCTCTCCTCTTCCTGGTCCTCAGTGCACACGATGTGACAGGGACAAAAAAGAAAAACGACGAGTTGTCAGCCTGCTCTAGAAGATTTTGTTTTGCTCAGTACATGGGAAATTCCTTCAGGGTCATATATGGGCTGTAATTTCAGGGTGGAGTGTCATAAGCAATCCTTGCCACCAGTGATGTTTTCAGCGATTATTTGAAAGCATCCAGAGATCTCTGGGAATACAGGCTGGTTTTGGTTGGGAAGATATTTACAGAATCTGAAGTGAGGAGAGAGTAAATGAGTATCAGGCGTGTGATCCAATCTGCTGTTCCACATTTTAACCACTTAGTCCCAGGACAATTAGAAAATAATTCCCTCTCATTCCAAATTGATTTTACATGTCTGTCTAGACTACTCAAAGAGGAAGGTGGAGTCTGATCTATCTCTGTTCCATTAACTATATGCTCCAGTTTCACAAATTTGTCTCATTAACTCAACTATGGCCTGGGCAGTCCCGCAGGGAAGCTCTCAGTAGGAGATATGATATTGAGATAGGGCTGAGTCATTCAAGATAGGGTGAAGAAATTGTTTCAGCCACTCTCCCATGTTGAAGGCTATATTTTACTCAGGCAAGAGTCCTGTGCCTATTCGCACTGGGGTGTGCACTGCTTCTGCCCTCCCACCAGCCGCTCCTTTTTGCCACCAGTTTTGTAAATCTGCTTAGATTCACTACGGGGTTCCACAACTAGAACATCAACTCCTCAACAAGATACCTTGAGCACCGTGCAACATGGTAAAAGAGAAAAGCTATCATTCATGCAAATTAATTAGAGGGGGTTTCCCTCCTGCCTTTTTCTCCTACATGCAAAGCAGAAGCCTACTTATCATTTCCTGTAAGTCTTGCAGCTCTGGGGTTTGTATTGACTCAGAGCAAAATCATTCACATTAATAAAGAAAGAAGGCAAAGCTTTCTCTGTAAATTTAATGCAGACTTTTTCCTGACTGGTTCAGATTCAGAAACAAGCCGTATAAGGTTGTCACTGAATGTTAATATAACTCACTTATAAAAGACCAGCCAACAGAAATAGTGCAGAAGGTGAAGATAAAGCAAAGAGTCATCCTGTGCTCTCCAGTTTCATGTTAAGATCATTCAGCATGTGATTTACTGTACATTTCCTGCAGCCTCTAATGATGATGCTCAGCAGGTCTGTAGCAGGTCTCAACAGCTCAAATAAAAAAGAATAATTGTTGGAAACAATTTGTCTATTTACATGGTCATTTAGCATGGGTGACTTTAATGCTGTCTGTCCTTCGGACATTCCCACAGCAAGCTTTCCCAAACCTGTCCTCCAGGGGAATATTTCTAGGGTTGAAAGTCCATGAACATCCCAAACGCTAAACTCCTGCTTGGTGTGCTGGGACAGACTGCAAAGCCCCTGACAACAGTGAGAGATTTACTGGTCTGTGGAACTGCAACTGCTGCTTCTTTTCACTTAGAAAACAGACTTCAGAAGACCTTTATGGAGGACAATAAAAACTTTTGGTTACCACTGTCTTAGGCTGCCTCAAGCCAGCTATCAAAAGATGAAAGACACTGTCTTGCAGTACTTATCTACCGAAACCTTCTAGTCTTCTTTAGCTCTGGATTGAAATACGATCATTTTTAATCACCATATTGTTAGAACTTGTTCACCCTGCCACAACTAACACAATGAGAATGCATTGGCACAGCAAATTGTTTGATCATCATTTCATTTTAAATGGGGGATATAAAATTACTGCAGTTCAGAAACTCCCTTTTTTTACTGAAGAACTCATTGTTCTCTGCGGGATTAACTATGACTCTCCCAACATTTTCTTCTCTAGTAGGAACAGTGTTTTTTTGTGACTGGTAGGAATTTTGTCAACCTACATCGAGCATTTGTCTTCAAAGGAGAAATAACGAATAGGATGAATGACTGACATCTTCCTGCATTAATAAATCCCATGTCTAATGCTATTTTATCTAGAAAAGTATTATCTGCCTAATGTATGGATTTTTTTTTTTCTTAAATCTCAGGTGGAATAAAATGTAGGATTACGTATTCCAGTCTTGTCTGGGTTTTTTTTGTGCCATGTACAGTTTGTTTCCAAACAGTTCAGAAGTATGACTGACAAAATTATCTGTTTAGTATAAACCTTTATTCGAAATGATGAAATATAAATGTTTTTTCTACTTTTGGAAATTTCAACATCTGTTTGAAACAGTTCAATCCTCCTTTCCACAAAGGAATAATTTTTCAAGGAGAAAAAAAATCACAATAGAGAGATAAATATAAATATGAAGCACAGCTCTCAGTATGAGAAGAAAAAGAAGTAATGGAAACCATGCTTGTCACAGAGGTTCCATTTGAGAACATGATGGTATACTTGCCTGAAAGTGGTAGGGCATGGTCCTTCTCTCACTTTTGTTGACATAGACCAAAGGTAACAGCTGTGTAATCAAGGATATTATAGAGAGGAATAAAGTTTCAGTGATATTAGCCAATGTTATGTTATATATGTATATGGATATATAAATATATTTATATACTCCCCGTTGTCATTTTGCTGAAGAATGCTCATGGAGATAATTTTCATTTTATTCCCCCACACAGGCAATATAATGGTTCCATGGGGCAGTAATGGTTTCATCTGGAAATATGCTGTGGTTTAGTGCAGAGTTAATTTACTTTTTGTTTAAATTTGCTTTTTGTTGTTTTGCTCTGTAGTTAAACTTGTATTTGAATTACAGTACAGTTTAGTTATGGTGGCTTCTATATTCAGGGCAAACAAGGATAAATAAAACTCAAAATAAAATAAAACCATATGCCAAGTATGAATGCTTTGAACCTTTGCAACAACAGAGGAAGTGAACTGTGAATTCTTTCCTGTGAAAACATTTGGGAAAAGTATGAAGTCTGGGAACTGGCTGGGTTCTGCGCCCCGTTTGTTTACCAGAACAAACACATAATTGCATCAGATTGTGCAATACACTGTTGCATGTTACCTGTGGTTCACAGAGAAGAATTTCTGTAAGGAAACACTTACTAAAGGGGGGGAAAAAAGATACAAAAAAATTGGCAGTTCACACCGAAAATCAGACCTTTCTTCTGGAAGCTAGTGGTTGCTCCACAGCTCTGGGGAAGAGCAGCAGTTGTTGCTGGGACTGGGAGATCACGGAGGGATTCTGACTGCAGACTCCTTAGAGAAAACTCAGAGATATTTGACGCATAATCTGAAGCAGATCAGCTGCAGGTGTGGTGTGTGGCCAGGGTCAGGAAAGGCCCTGGGACAAAGACTGGGAGGACAGGTCGGGTTTGGACAAGGTCCTTGAAGGGAGGACTGGGACCTGCCAGGGCAGGACCAGGCCTTCGAGTCAGAACAGGAGATAAGTTCAGGGGCCAGATGGATGGATGGAGTCAACCAGAGGTGAAAAAAAGGAGTATAAGAAGACAGAGAGGAGAGGACCCATTGTAGAAATGGAAGGGATGGTTCTGTGCACCAGTTAATGCTCTCTTAAGTGGGTTGGATGCAACCAGGTCCTGGATTAAAGCTAGGGGTCCCAAGCAGAATTTGGGTGGTGAAGACAAAATTAAGACACCGAATACCACTGCACAGGTGCCAGATAAGCCTGCAGGCACCTAAACACAGAGATGCTTTCCTCTGTCACTGCAGTTCCCTGATGCCAGGGTGAACACCTCAGCACATTCCCAGAACAGGTTCGTTCTGACAGGGTTGAGCAGCTGGGAGCTGGGGGACCAGGCATTCCTCCACCTAAATCCCCGAAAGGGCATGATCAGAGAGGCATTTGCAAAGTATGCTGAATGCACTCGTGACTGCCACTTCCCTTTATACACTGCCGCGAGTGGAGGGGCCCCATTGCAGCACTCGCGGGGTCAAAGTGCTTGCCCAGGCTGCAGAAGAGCACCTTTGTTTCCTCAGCAGCTGCCTCCAGGATCTGGGAACCGAGCCTAGACCTACACTTACCTTTCTGAGATAGCCAGCAGGGAGGCTCTGGCCCCCGGAAGAGGTGTTGGAAACAAGTTTGCGTCCAGTCTGTAGAGTGTGTGGGCCCCACCTGGACTAGTAGGTGGTGCAGATCCATGGGAATCTCATGGCCGCACCACATCAGAAATAGGGGGGAGGGCACTTTTGTGAAAGAAGGGATGAACCGGCCTAGCAGCTTGGCCTGCAAGAATGGCCACAAGGTCAACCTGTCTCCAGGCTGCCAGCCATACTGGCTCCCATCACCAGGTGTCTGCTGGTCCCCATGCACTGCCAGGAAGCCCAGGTGCAAATGCTGGGGTGCTGGTACACAGATTAACATAGAAAAGGAGGCCTTTAGTAAGGCAGAACAGTGTTGCCAGGGGCAGACCTTGGCAGCAAAGGTGAAGGTGTGGTTGCAAGCCCTACCAGCTATTATGTCCTATGCAAGCCAATTCTATTGCTAAGTATTTTTGCAGCAAAAGCACAAAAAAAACCTGACTGGCCCTTTATGCAATGTTGATTCATAGCTTCACCCTCTGGACTAATTTCCTTTTTTATCTCTTCTTTATTGATTTTACTTCCCTTGGTGGCACACCACAGCTGAGAGCACTGTAATACTTACTACACCCACGTATCTTTATAATACATCAACGCATGGCTACAGTAACAGAAGGCAGTAACAAGGGAATAGTTATCCACTGTGTGTACAGTCATGGCAATAGCTGCTTGATTATGTTTGTTGTTAAGTACATGCTTTACCTAACCACGTGTAAAAGGCACTCTGTATTCCCCATGTGTTGTCTTTAAAACTCGTATTCTCACTCAAAGTGGTGATACATGAAGCTCTGAATTTCTGGCCATTTCTGGCTCCACTGCACTTGGACCAGGCTTTCTTCATGGACAAGCTCCTCTTGTGTACTCTATGTCTGCAGGTGTGATCCCAGACATACCTGGAGCCCATAATGCGGGGTGCCTGTCCCAGCTTGCTTGGGGGTGAGCACGCTGTCAGTCACAGCCGGGAAAGCTGCTTGCCAGGCATGGCTGTGGTGGGAGGAGGCTG
This sequence comes from Buceros rhinoceros silvestris, assembly GCF_000710305.1. Classification (NCBI taxonomy): domain Eukaryota; kingdom Metazoa; phylum Chordata; class Aves; order Bucerotiformes; family Bucerotidae; genus Buceros; species Buceros rhinoceros. Next base: position 40,008 of record NW_010400672.1, on the reverse strand, counting down.
GCACCTGGGCACCGCTCAGCCTCTGCTCACCCACATAACTATCTTGGAGATAGTATTTTTCCACTAGAAAAATATTTCCCCGCTTCCCCTCAACTCACACTTTGGACTGTGCAGAATGGGAGTCCATTCTTTTTGACAAGCACTTTAATAAGTTAGTAATTTATTTCCTTGTGCTTTCTCCAGCCTATCTGTCCTAAAATAGAAGTGAACAAAGAACTTCTTTTTTATCCCGCTTAAAAACCGTCGGTTATTTCTTGTTCAAGCTACCATTCTACTGATAAACAAGTGGGAGGAAAAGAGGATGAAAAAGGCACTTAGATGGGCTTAAATGGCAGCTTGCCATTTTAGTTGTAAAGGAGAGGAAACACATAAATCTGCGAAACATTTCTGAAGCTGAATTTATGTATCCCACTTTAGGGATGGACACTGAGACCATGCTAGGAAATGAAGAGGTTTGGCCCATGGAGACCTGACAGAATTTGCACTTCTGCTATAACCTTTGAACTGAATCATCTTATTTTCCCCCTAGTAATCCTTGGAATCTCACCACACTTGGATTAATTTTGAGCAAAATAGACAAGGAGTCTCCCCACCACCACCCAGCACACTGAGTGCAAGGTAAATCCTAATTTAAAGACATGACAGGTAATTAGAACACAAGTGTAAGAGCCGAAAGTACTGGTGACAGCTTATGTGATTCATCAACATCCCAGAGGTAACCCTGGGCCACCTTCCAGGTCTCCAGGCAAAGCAGGGCTCTGGTGCAATTATGATGGCCCCAGTATCCGAATGCATAAAGCCACTCAATAGCCCTCCAACCTCAAGTAAGTGTTAAGCTCCAGCTCCATCCTGACAATATCCCTCATCCTTTCTCTCTGCATATTCAGCATCCTGAGAAAATAACCTAAGCCATGTACCACAGACATTGCGATCCTTCCTCAGAATAAAACCTGGTTTTGCTGTTGCCGTTGCAATCCCATCAGCATCAGCCCTCCACCACACTCCCCTCATGTCACTTCCCCTTGAATTCCTTTGCTCTATTCATTTCTCTCATCATTTACGTGATCATTCTATATGTGTCTTAGCACTGGACACTACACACAATTTTAAAAAATTTAGAATTTAATTCTTTTGTATTTATTCAATAAATCTCAGAAAGGAGTATCTTTTCTTGATACAAGATCTTCTTCAAGGAAAGATGAAAGGCATACAGATTTAGTTATTAGGAATCAAAAACTGTAATAATAATGAATAAACCCCCCAGCTCCGTGGGTGGTATAACACATTATTATTAATTTTATTATGGTATAATATATAAGTCTCCTGATATCATAGGACTGATCCAAATTAAACCAGCTGAGAGACTACGTATACTTTTTAAGGGGCTTTAAAAAGGTACATAAAAGTCTAACTATATGAGATGTCTGTAATCCGTTGACAAACAATACAGTACAACCCAAACTAAAATACGTGTATGCCTGTGTATGCCTGTGAGGAACACTGTCCACGCTCTGCAGACATCTTCCAAACCACAGTATCTAAGCTGCTTTCATTTTCCAAAACAAAAAGCAATAAACTATGTAATGACTGTTACACTGCCAAAATAGTTTTAACCGTTGTGGTTAGATAAGCGCAAGCTCGTCCAAAATGAGTAAGGTTTGGGGCTTTTTTTTCTGTGTATATGCTTTAGGACATTTTTGTCTTATCCACGTGGTAGAATTACTAACACTATAGTACACCAGAAGTAGAGTTCACAGCCAAAAACGTTGTCTATTGTATCGTAACTAAACTATTTCTGTTTTGGCTATTAAGTTTTGTTTTGTGCGGTTTTCTCATCTCAAGCAAAATAACAGGGCTAGCCAAAATCCTGCTCATTTGAGGCACGTCAATGATTTATTACTTCTGTTTAAACTAAATGGAAAGAGAGAGGTATCAGTTCAATTTGAAACATAATCTGAAGTGAGAGTGTGTGTGTGTCTGTGTGTGTGTCTGTGTGTGTGTGTGTCTGTCTGTATGTGTGTGTGTGTGTGTTAACTATTTCGGGTTTTGCCAAGCATGATCCAAAAATGTCATAAAAATGTGCCTAGTAGTTCTTTCAATCAGCAACACAGACCAGACCAGTTCTTAAGATGCTACTGCTAATAATCTGAGTCAAGGCAAAATACATCGTGGTGGTTGTCACAGCAACCTGGCCTGAACTGTCACATGCGAAGTAACCAGAGTCAACCTGTGACATTTATTCCCAGTTTTACACTTGCACCTTGCACGTGGGACATAACAACACTTACATGTCTGAAGATTTCTGACCATCACCTGTGACTGCGTGCAGATGGCACTCATCTTGCCCTCATCTGGCATATGTTATATTAATAATTTCTTTGTGATCTGGACCAGAACTCCAAGTTAATGCTCTGTAATTATTAGTTACAGCTAAAAAAGCTCCTGTTTTATGGGAGAGTGAGAGCAGAATGATCCCTTAAGTTTACATATGACATTCTATTACACTTCACCAGTAAATTAATACAATAAGCAATGCTTGTCCATGTGGGAAAACTTGCCTCACAACCCTGTCTCCCATCACCAAACTTATTCTTCCCTTTAGATCACCATGTTTCATTGAAATGTTGCCTGACCTTGAACTTCACCAAAGAGTTGCTCTTCTTAGCTACCCAGGATTTGGGGAAACAACAGAAAGAGGTACTTGGTAATTTTAATCTTGTTCATCCATGGGCAATGCTAGCAACCACCGAGTTCAAATACTGACACCTCACTGACGCTACATCTCTCAGTGCCCTGGCCAGCAAGGTTGAGGAGAAAGAATGGTGTTTTAGGGCTGTGCATGGTGTCAGAAACTGGCAGGCAGAGCTCTGTTGCAGACAGGACCATGCAAAGTAGAAACACCACAGCCTGATTTTCAAAAACTGGCTAAAATTAGCATTAGAAATGCCTTTTTTAAGAAAATTATTTTCTATACCCAAAATACAGGATTGCTCAGTGCCATGTGTTCAACTAAAAGCAACACTTTAAGGGAAGCTTGAGGATTCAGGAAGGGCTTGTCAGATGAAAAATGAAAATTGAAAGCCTTTCTATAATATTCTCTCTCATGTTTGAACTACTACTTTTCTTATTCCCATCTCTTCCTGAGGTTTGCTGAGGCGGTCCTTGGTGGTTGGGAAGAACATCAGTTTGTCTCTTCTCAGCTGCCCGTTTTCTGCTCGTATCCATGATTTATTAAGACAACATGATGGGAAACAAGAAGCTTTTCCCTGGCACAGGCTAATGCTTCATACTGCCATTCCTGGCTTGTGACTGGAGATCCCAGAAAGACAGTGCTACATACAGGTCATACACCTCTCATGTTCTTGCCTATAATAGAGGTCTCTGGACAAAACTCAACTAATAGCATGTTGTTTCTGGAAGGAGGTAACTCTGTAACAAAACATCTTTCAGTCATAATGTAAACAAGCATTATGAGCTTTAGGTGTCTACATTCCACCACAAGCTGGGTCTTTAATTCCTCTAAGTCCTTAAAAAATCCCAGGCTTTGTTCATGCAATAATCAACATCATCTCTGTCCTTCAAAATTTTGAAACTAACTAAGCTCCTTAATTCTGGAATTAGCTCTCAGTAATGCAAATGAAGACACTAGGGAACCTGATCAGATTTAAATATGGACCATGTGATAAATTCACAAATGATCTTTAACTATTTATCAGAAGATTGCTTCTGGAGTAATTTCTTAGAAATCAAATCCAGCTATTAGCAGAGGGCAATAATTTCCCACAAAAATGATCTGAGCTTATAAGCCAAAATGTTGGATTTTTAAGCACAAGCTAAACGTGGTTCCAATGAATTTTATGTTCTTATAAATTGCTCGATCTCAGGCTTGATATTGCAAGTCCTAGAAATTACTATACATTTAAAGCTCTTTCTTCCACTATTAAAGCATGGGAAAATTCAAAGTACACTTACCCATTTTTATTTATTCTTCTGACTTCTTAAATACAACAAATTGTCTTTATGGGCCCAAAGAAATTGATACACATTGGGCACCTGCATTAGCATGAGCTGAAGTAATGTGTTATGAATTTCTAATGTAGCCAAGGAAGTGTAAATACTGACATTTCCCAGCTGGACAAGGTGAGACCTGGCCTTCCATTATCTCACAGTAGAAGATAAGCTGTAAGCACATGTGGAGCCCAACAGGATTTCAGCAAGCGCTAATTAATGCAGTCTGGCAATCCAGTTCCATTCTTCCAGGCAGATCCGTAAGTTCCTTGGGAAAGCACCTGGCAAAATGTTGAGAACTTGTTACCTATTGCATTTAGAAAGGAGTTCTGAATGCTGCAGAATAGAAATCTTCATAGCGCTGTGCTCAGTCACAGAATTTTGGTGTGTGACACCTTTCACATGGTCTGCCTACTACATGACAAGTGCTTTATTAATGTGAAAAAGCTGCCCCAGGGACATGGCAGAGTTTCATGTGTCTTTGGCAGACTAGGCAGATTTCTTATTCTGGAACTGCTGGTGTGAGAGAAATTATATGAAGAAAAAGGACAAAGATTTGCTGACATAAAAGGAAGAGGAAATTAAGGAAAAAAATCAATTGTTTGGACAGGCTTCCATATGACAACACTTCAAAGACAGAAGAAGAACCATTTGGTGATCTGGGCAGGTTTAATATTGCCTTTTCTGTTCAGGAAGATAGTGAAGCTGATCTGTTGAAAAGGTATGACTCTCTGAACATGGAAGAGGATTACAAATTTCTGAAGCACAGAAAAATTAATGATTCACCACAGATAGCTATGACTTCACAGAGACTCCACCTCCTATTTCCGGTAGTGGACAAATAACCTACATACAAATAAAACCAAATAAACTTACATTTCTTGATGCAAACAAATATAGACTGCATATTCTTGGTCCTAAGATTATCCTAAGGCTCCAGGCGACAAAACCAGAGAAACATTTGTTTCAAGAGGATTAAAATGGTAATGAATTCTGCTCAATCATCAACCTGACCACTTTTCTATTGAAAGCAGAACAGTCGGAGAGGGGTCACAGTCACTGCTGATTTATTCACTGTACATATTTGGAGGTAAGGAAAATGATGGAAAAGGGATTTTGAAAAAAAGTAGAATGATGCATACAAAAGAAGCAAAGGCATAGCTAACTTGTGGGTAAAAGGACTAGAGATTTGGGTTAGAGAAAGACTGTAAAGACACCATAGGCCACAGCATGTTTTTATGTTCCTGAAGCCTGTGGGATTTCCTGTTTGAGTTCTGCATCTCGCTGTGGAATGCTGGCAGTTTTGTGCAATTAGCTACGATTTGTTTCTCTTCATATCTGGTACAGTTTCTAACTCCTGACTCAAGAGTATCAATGCTTTTAGTCTTTCTGATAGGTCAGGACTGCATTTCTGCTGCATCCCACCTAAATGAGTACGACTTCAGAGAGTCCGTAGGCTCTCGTGGAGTGCAACTGGGGTGAGAAGATAAACAGATGTGCAGCAGACAACAAGGATGAGTTTGCTCTCTAGATCAAAGTACTCAGAAGTGGCATCATTAACTCCAAATCATTATGACCCTTTGGTACGAAGAAGTTAAACTTTAACAAGTATTTGAGGCACCATTTTGCAAAGAGTTTAAGTATGTTCTTAACTTAAAATGCTTAAGTATCACTTGAATCAACAGGATTTAAGTGTATATCTTGGCATATGCATTTTGCGGTGTGTTGTGAATACTTTTCAAATGTTGATGGTTCTGTGTCTATCGAAAGGCTAGCATAGGAAAAAGTATACTCCAAGTATACAGAGTATGGGTATCCTTGAAAGCTTCTCCTTTGAGATTTGCTTTCATAAATAGAGACATCAAACATAATATAATCAAGCATAGATATAACAACACATGATAAAACCCTGTGCAATCGGAAATTAAACTTGATTCTGATAAACAGCCTGCTTTTGGAAAAGGTCTTTATACTGCATGCGAAGTGCCATGTGCCAGTTTTTTTATATTCCTACAAACCACGATTTCCTAGAGACAGTCATTGACTGAAGTTCTATAGAGAATATTTTTTTTCTGTGCTTTCAGAGAGATGAAGTATTTTCCTTGCGAAAACTTCTGAGCTCCAGTTTCAGAAAATTCTCTTAAAGATTATTTTCCACTTGGTGGTAAATACATCATGAAGGCTTTATGACCAGCTAACAGTGATCCTGCTGTTGCTGAAGATAAGGAGGACACACAGATGATCTGACCCCAGTTTAAGGAAGCACATTGCAGACAGGCATTCATG
>NW_010400672.1:28571-33645 GCF_000710305.1 Buceros rhinoceros silvestris | reverse complement strand
ATTCCTGTGCAAAAGGAGTGCAGGCCATCCATGATAGGCTTGAGGTGATGGGGGCATGCTCTAAGCAAAATTCAAGAAGTCCCTACCTGACATTTAGAAAGTATTTTTCTGTGTTGTCTCATGACTGATGTATCTCAAACCTCCCCAACTTCTACGCATTCCCCATCCCCACAAGTCCCTTTCCCTCAAACCCTTTCAGACATACACCTGCTCTAACCTTGCCACTGTTTATACCCATGTGGCATAATCTTACTTACCTGTGTCCTACCACAATTCTCAAGCACATCTTGCAATACCACAGTGCAAGAACAGGCTCAGAAGCTGTTTCTGTGGGTAGGCTATGACAGAGGAACTTGCTAAGAGAAGGACTGGATGGGACAGACTAAGTAATCCTGGAGCACTCAGATACAGGGGGCATATGTGGCCATTTAAACTGCATGAACTTTAGGCCAACTTTGTGACAGCATTTCATTTTTCTCATAGAACAGATGCTTGTTTTTTTGTTGTATCTTCTGTATTGTCTCAGTATCGAGCATTTTGCAATTAACTCCATTCATGACAAATAAAACCTGACAGAATTTAGTTCATGGACTCAGATGTAAATGAGCAGCATTGCTTTGACCAGGTCTATCTGACTGAGTCTCAGCAACAAGCTGCCTGTCAAACTGCCATTAAAAACCACAAACCCTCACACATCTTGTGGGCCGGTGTGTGTGTGTGTACTGCAGAGGCTTGTGCTAGAATAGCAACCATGCTAAACAAGGGAGGAGAGAGCCTGCAATGGAGCAGCTGCTGTAAGTCAGTGCAGCTTCGTTTAGCTTTTCCCCCTCCCATAGCAAATGCTAAATCTACTCTGCTAAAGAGTGGTTCAAACCGTGAAGAAATTCCCCACAGAAGAGGATTATAAAGCCCTGTGATGAGCCTGGAATGAAATTAAAAATAGCCTGTGAAATTAATGTGCTTTTCTTAGTCTGCTTTGGGAGGTTTCATGAAGGTTTTGATTCTCAAAGTAGTGCATGTAATTGCTCATGGATAGATCCCAAGTGGTCTGCTGTGTAACAAATGTAGGTGGCTGTTCAAAAGGAATGTGGCTTGGGGTCTTCTTTTGTGCTGTGGGAGCAAGGGCAGCGTGAGTGTTCATGCGAGTATGTGTGTAGGAAAAGGAGAGCTCAGCCCAGTCGATCAGATTTCATTAGGTTCCTAACTGCCAGCTTCAGGCTAGCAGTTTTGGAATATTATTACTTGGGATCATTTTCAAGTATTTTCAGCTTTGAAAAGCAAGCTGTTGTAGTTTCTAATTAAAAGAGAGGGGAAATAAAGGGCCCCTTTGTCAGTTAATAAATAATAATCATTGACACTTCTGTTCAAAAAAACCAGGAAACTGTGGAGTTTTCCCTTTTCCCATCTCGGCATCAGAGCTCCTGGCAAAAGGCAGTGTCCCCAGCAGAGGACCACCTGCAGCTCAGGAACAGCCAAGTTCTCAAGCTGAGAAAGGAGAATTTTATACATGACCATAATGTCCATTTCCACTCCAGACCATCTTGAGACCAGATGCATTTCGACTTTCAAGATACAGAAGTGGAGGGTGCCAGATTTACAGTATAAAACACCTTCCTTTAGCATTACTTAATCTGTGGGATCCCTGGCTGCTTATTGTGTCCCTCAATATTAGAAAAGAATATGGATCCTGCCAAGTTTAGTAGCCTCATGTAAAGGACTGACAAATAACCTTAGATGGTAAATTCCCTGGGAGTTCTCTTATGCCTGCAAAGTACCACGCACACTCCTGCTGGATTATATATAACATAGTCTTAAGGATAATGAGAAGATACACTTAGTATTTCCTCCAGTTCTCACCACTATTGTGTCCCTTATTCCCTCATGTTGTGAATCATACTATCCATCCACTGGTGCCAATGAGAAGGATGGATTTTCAAGTACAGTTATGCACAGACTTCCCTGCTTTCTGGCAGCGTAGTAGTTATGGGTACATTTTCAAGGATGCCTACCACAATTTTATTCCCAAAAGTGTGGCAGCTATGCAGAGACAAAGGCTGCTGAAGGCTGTTAGGTCAAGTGACATATGTTGCCCTGTAGAAGTTCTCATCTCTTTTTAGTGTCTGCAGAAGAAGCCTACGCAACCAGCTTATGCACAGTGACTATTACATGTGTAAAGTCATATAAGATGAATCCAGCTCCTCTTCCTATAGTTACTATGGAAAATTCTTACCCTTGCCTAATAGCATAAAAATTATTTCATGTAGCTGTTTTAGTATCTTCCTAAAGTTTAAAAAAAAATAACACCTTCATATCTTCTCCAGATCTAGGGCATTTGAGATCCTACATACTTGACACTGCTAAACTGAAACTGCAGATACAATTCATCCTCAGTTTAATCAAGGGAGTAGGAAGTTAGGACTGATATCTGTTATGTTAGTGCTAATACACTGTCCTAGAACTCACTGTATGTAGGTGCCTGGAAGATTTATGTGTAGAGATCTGAAGAGACGACAGGTGAAATTAAAACCTAGCACTAAAATTAAGCTTGGCTGGGGAAAGCAACATACTCACCAGTTTTTCTGTGGCTCATGTGAGTGTAAGCATAGCCAGGAACAGCTAATCTGAGCCTTGTACCTCAATATGAGAAAGGTGGATTAGTAAACATTTCTCTAGTCTTTCAGACGCTTTTCTTCTCTATTCTATTTCTATGATAATGATCCAAAAACTTTTGGAAGGGTCCCTTTGTAGAAGCTTTACATGACATCAGCTTTTCCTGTGACCAGCTCAAAAAACAACCGTAAGAGGCATACATGGAAACAATAAAGATCTACTGGTTTTTATGGAAGTATAATGCCATCCAAATAAATTCCACCATCTATGGAAACTTTCATTAAAAACATAACTCTGAAAGACTCAGTACTAGTAAATCAACAAAAAGAACCCCTGTTTTCTAGTGTAACTCCTGTAATGTCAGGTTTATCATAGAAAAAAGAGCTATTCACAAACACGTAAGAGAGAAGCTTACGTGTGAAGATAGATAGTGAACAACAGATGTTAATCTCAGGGAAGATGCTGAGCTTAAGATTTTTGGCAATGGATGCACAAGACTAGGTGTTTTACGCATCACAGGCCATTGCAAAGGTACCTTCTTTTTTCCCATTATGTTCAGTAATATGTCTCTTCTTTACAGGGAACATAACTTCTTGGCCAGTAACAAGCCCTCCATCAGCTGCTGACAACGTGATAAACTGTTCCTGCTCCTTTTCATAGAATCATAAAATGCTTTGGATTTAAGGACCTTCTAAAGGTCATCTAGTCCAACACCCTGTGCAGTGAGCAGGGACATCTTTAACTAGATCAGATTGCCCAGAGCACTGTCCAACATGACCTTGAAAGTTTCTAGAGATGGGGCATCTGCCACCTCGCTGGGCAACCTGGGCTGGTGTTTTGCCACCCTCAAAGTAAAAAATTTCTTTCTTATATCAAGTCTTATTCTTCCCACTTTTAGTTTAAATCCATCACCCCTTGTCCCGTCACAACAGGTCTTGCTAAAAAGACTGTCCCCATCTTTCTTATAAGCCCCCTTTAAGTACTGGAAAGCTGCAATAAGGTTTCCCTGGAGTCCTTTCCTTCTCCAGGCTGAACAACCTCAACTCTCTCAGCCTCTCTCTCAGAGCAGAGGTGCTCCAATCCTATGATCTTTTTTGTGGCCCTTCTCTGGACCCGCTCCAACAGGGCCATGTCCTTCTCACACTGAGGACTCCAGAGCTGGATGCAGTACTCCAGCTGAGGTCTCACCAGAGCAGAGTGGAGCGGCAGGATCTCCTCCCTCAACCTGCTGGCCACGCTGCTTTTGATGCAGCCCAAGATACAGTTGACTTTCTGGGTTGTGAGTGCCCATTGTCAGCTCATGTCCAGCCTTTCACCCATCAGTGCATCCAAGTCCTTCTCCACAGGGCTGCTATCAAGTACGTCATCCCCCATCCTGTATTGGTACCAGGGGTTGTCTCAAGCCAAATGCAGGACCTTTCACTTTGCCTTGTTGAACCTCATGAAGTTCACACAGGACCACTTCTCCAGGTTTTCCTCTAAACATCTTTCAGCTACTTGTACCCAGTTCTCTGCAAGTCCCAGAGCACATCTGTAGGAGTTAGGAGAGGAGAGAACAAGTCTTCCTGCCTGGTTGACAGGCAAAAGTTGACAGGGTACTCTGCGAGCAAAGGGTGACCTGAGAGGAACCCATTGCACACCACTGCCAAGGGAATAATAGCCTCACCTGTGTGATGAAATTTAGTCCTGACTCTAAAGGGTGACAAATGTGAGTGGAAGAGGCTCTGACAACTCCTAGGAGAGCTGAAAAGTAATTTTACAAGAGCCTGAACCCTCATGCACACCTGGTGTCTCTCCATTGTGGTTAAACTACTCTTTTGTATTTTCTGTGCGTGGAAAATTAAGCTCAATTTGTCAAAACTATCTCAGTGTATGTAAAAAAAAATATGATTGCTGAGTAAGTGGCTGATAGAAATCCTGGAATAGTCTCCAAAAAATTAAACACCCTTTGAGAAATGTGCTTATCATTAAAGTAATGGGGCAATATTATTTCTACAAAGGGGGAATAGCATAAGTGGTAAAGTTCTATCACAGATAAGGATTTGGCTATAAAGCAAGAAGAAATAGTCACCTTTAAACAGGGGAAGTGATTATTAATGTATATTTTATTGACCTGGAAAATAAAAACTGTGCAAAAAATTAGATGTCCTGGTGTAATTTGGATCAGAATGAAACATACTGCTGGAACGGTCAAACTGAGGATCAAAGATGGCTTGCATTCGATTTAGGTGACCACCTTTTTTATTTTTTCTGATTTTTCAATTATGCTGTTGAAGAAAAAGGTTTTGTATTAGTTGCATTGAGTAATAGCATGCCCATTGTGCTTTTAAGTCATGACTTAGTTTGTTTCTCATAAACCTTGAACTTCGGTGCTTTTCAGTGCCCAGACCTGATAAAAACACAGCTGCTACATACCATTTGCTGACCTTTTTTTTTTTTTTTTTTGGCTCCTGGGGGGGACACC
>NW_010400672.1:25191-28540 GCF_000710305.1 Buceros rhinoceros silvestris | reverse complement strand
AAAAAAAACCCCGCTGTCACATACCATTTGCTGGCCTTTTTTTTTTTTTTTTTTGGCTACTGGTGGGGAACCCTGCAAAAGGGTCTTTTAAACATTTAGCAGGGTTTTAGATAACTAAGTCACAGAGCATGGCTATCATGTAAGTACTCACTGCTTACAAGATAAGTACACTGGGTTTGATAGGTAATATCTTGTACCTACTGTAATTGCTTGTTCTTGAAGATTGCAGAGTAATCCAGAAAAATAATTCTATACCCACTCTACATTAACAGAAAACAGGAGAGGCTGCAGTGTGTACATTCCTTCTCTGACGATAATGCAAGCATAACAAAAAAATTAAGTAGGTGTGCCAAAGACTTGTTTATTTCCCACAATACAGGCTGGATGTAACAAAGCAAAGACATCAGACATACTAGTGTGGAGAGCAGCCCTGGAGTAGCACAGCATGTTCAAACAGGTACCAATAATAGCAAACCATACTTACTGCATTTCAGGTGCACTACCTGAAAGCTTAATGGACTTACTGCACTACCCAGTCCTGTTCAAGGCTACTACAGAGCAGGGCTGAAATATATTTTAGCCTGAAAAAGGTAGATCAATTTTAATATTTTTGGGGGGTTAATCTGTGGGATTTTTTAACATAAGTTCTTTTATCAGTTTGTTTGTTCAATTTGTGTGTGGTACTTTATGAAACACTAATCTTTTTTGCATAAATAATTTCTCTGAGTTTTTCTGGTTATATAAGTAAAATTCTTAAAGTTGTCTATCGACTAGAAACACTTCTTATTTAGGGAGAATGAATCATTGTTAGCTTTATTCACTGATGATATATGCTTATCAACTTGAAAAGTTCCAAGTTAAATTCTCAGAAATATTAGGTGTAACCCCCAATTGATTCTTAACTCGTTAGTTAGAAAATGTAAGTTTCATGTATCCTTTGACAACAGCCTTCCTGTGATATACATAAAACAAACATAGAACAGGAGGCAAAACAAAAAGTCTGTGCAATACAACCACAGATGAAATCCAATAAGCAGCTAAGCTGCCAAAACTAGTTAAATTAATTGCATGCTTACAATTTACTCCATCCCAAAGCATTTTTAAGGATGAAAGAATCTTCTTCACTCTTATTTGCAGCATGCATGCGAAGCAAAGCATTCACGGTTACTTGCAGTGACTGTGCCATGAACAGCCACTACTTTTGCCAGCTCTTAATTTGCTTGTGGTCAGCACAAAAGATGCAAGGCACACTGCCATAACTGATGGGTCGGGAAAGTATTTTGAGAATAACTTAGCTGCACTGGTTCAGGTGTATTGCCGGCTTTCTGCTGTACCACGGCGAGGAAATTCGCTGGGGCAAAACACATTCCTCTCTCTCTTCAAATAAAAGTAATGAGCCATAGAAAATGGACCGGGGGGAAATATCCTGACAGAGTTTATCTGTGGTGAGCTGAAGCTTCTCCATGGTACCTGGCCTAGGAGACCACACTTTCTAATGCGAATGTGAAGGGATGGGAATAGGAGAGAAAAATGTGAATAAAATTTTGAGGAACCCAGACTGTTTTCATCAGTATTTGACATTTCAAGAAGTCCTGGCAGTCTAACTCCACTCCATTTCTTAAAATCAGACCTTTCTAAAATGAAAATAATGCAAGTGTACCAACCTGATACTGGTTAGCCATAGTACCGCTAAAATTATCTCATATCTCAGATCTTTGCCAAAGATTTCCATTGGCACAGAAAAAGGCTGGCAGTACCCGTAGCTTTTGCTTCAGGCTAAGCCTCACAGGTTGTTCTCCATGTTTTTCATCTTTCTAAATGCAATTTTTTTACAAAGTTCCCTGATTTCATTCTTTCCATATGTTTTGTACTTGGCTTTTGCACAATCGCCTGATGTTGTAGGGCTGAGTTCTGCCCCAGGTGCTGTCAGAGAGAGGGGTGGGCTATGCACCACCTGATGCCACCCCCTGACCCTGAGTCTGCCGGAACTTTCCCCCTCCGGGCGCTCTACCACATGGAGGAGGCAGTGTCACCCTTGCTGTCCCTGAAACCTCCAAAGAGCCACTAGAGCCATCACCCTCCTCCCTGCCTGACCTGAACACACATGGGGGAATTCAGACCCAATTGCACAAAAGGTCTATTCTCAACAGCCAAATTACTGCCAGGCAACTGATAGATGGTGTTTAAATGTCTGAAGCTCAGAAGGCTCAGAACTCTTGACAAAAAAGACAGCCAGATGTATGTGAAGCAACTTAAGCTGGCCAACAGGGAATTCCCAGGCAAGGGCAGGATTCAGCTCTTTTCTAAAAGGTAGTTCGTCTGCAAATGCTTGGGTAGAAAGACAGAGGATTTCTTTAACTTACACTTAACAGCCACAAATTGTTTGCAGAAGTAGGGTAGATGCAAAACTCTTGTTAAAAAAAGCCAAGATACAGGCTGTCATTGTAGCAAAATAAAAGCATTGTTCAAGTCCTCCTTACACCTAATTTAGAGCAAGGCCTTGAAATAAAAATGGTTTTCTCCAAAGGGACCTCCATTACAGTTAAGCTGTAGAATAAGCTGAGCAAAGTCTTTGACGAAGATGTTCCACTTTACACACATCAGTAGCTGTATGAGCAGAGGTTGGGATCTAAATAAAGTCACTTTCACACTCTCTTCAAGCTCAATGAATATTTAAGTATTTTTTACACAATAGGACAAGAGAGACTGAGAGGATGTCAGAACAGTACATCTCTAGCTTTGCCGTGGTTAGAGGATCTAGGCTTAGTGATCACAGCGATCACTAGTGATTAGGCAGATGAAAGGTCTGTGTTTGGGTATCTCCATCCTGCCTAAGCCCTCTCAACGTTGACATGTTACGTGCTACAGCTTAGTCATGACTTACAGAGTTACATGTTTTCTGATGTCAGGATACAGGATCTAGACAGAAACACGCAAGAATTTAAGCCCTGAAGATTTTAAGCATCAAAGGTAAGTCAGGAAGGAGCATGAGCTGAGTAGACAGAAAGGTAATTTTAATTGATCTCTCCAAACTTTCCTAGCTTGAATTGTAACAAAAGAAAGATGTCTTGATTTGCAGACACTTGCTCTAGTGAAAAATCTATAGTGAAACAAAAATCCACTTAACCTCTAACAAGAACTCTTGTCGTTTTCAAGGAAGAGAAAAATTCTCAGCAGGTTCATAGACAGGCTGGATCTCCTCATTTGAACACACAGAGCCTATGTCAACAAACCACAATATTAAAAGCCACATAATTCAGAAGTTACAGTTTGGTAGACTCTAAGGGCTGCCTTTGTGACAATAACCCAGCTGTTTTGTGCATGTGCATTAAGGTAAGATCCAAGATCA
>NW_010400672.1:12142-25112 GCF_000710305.1 Buceros rhinoceros silvestris | reverse complement strand
CTCTTTCCTTGTCTGACGCTCAGCATGGATAGGGTGTCCCTAATAAGCAGGTATTTAAAAAATTGTTTTCTCTGTGTGTTTAGTGCATGGTCCTCAGCTGTATTTACTGCAAACTGTTCAAACACTAATCAAGACAGGATTGAATTTTTTTTCCTTGCTTTGTCCTGTCATCCTCAGGACCATAATGTCTGTGCATTTCCCAGCGGAAGCTGGGAGCACACAGCAGGCTCTGGCATTGTGACTCCAAGTGTCTACTGATAGGATATCAGAGGACCTGGACTTCTTCAGCAGAGCTGTTTCATCACCATCCTGTTCACTTAACAAGTCAACAGGTCTTGGAAGCAATTAGATTAGTTAAAATTAGTTAAAATTCCTATTGCCTTATATACATGGGGCGGTGGCTCTTAAGAATACTCTTTTGCATGCTTTGTTTGGCAACCTTAATAACTTCATCATAGCTCAGTAATTTTCTAGCTTGCTTGTTTTTCAGGACAAAACTTTCAGACGTAGATGATGGTCCAGGATGATGCCTTGATTCAGCTATTTGAGCATACCTTTGAAACAATTTTCAACTCCAAGCTCCCTCAGAGGGAGCGTTCTCCACATCTTCATGTGGATAATAATGCTTTCACAGTTGGCTCTTCTGTGGTGCTGCCAACAGCAATGGGGACAGACTCCCTGTACATGATTATCCTACAGCTGTCACTCACAGCACCTTCCCTCTGCTTCAGCAAAGAAATTGTCATTATCATACAAATCACGCATAGAGCATTTAAGATCCCAGCACAGATGAATTTTTCTTGTCTTTTCATGCCAGTTCAGATCAGCCACACCCATTCCAGCTATTTGATCCTCGTGAAATATTTTTTGTGATCCTTGAGCAATGGTAAGATAAACTCTATGGTTTCTTTTGTTTCTGACAAATCTTTTCATGTTTGCCCAAAGTAACAGATATATCCTATAAATTTTCCTTAGTACTTTACTTTCCTTGACAAATGATGACTGGACTTCAAAAGGCAAAGAGATTTTCCATGTTTAAGCACCAATCCAAAGCAGAGATGCTCTGAAGATCCCACAGTTTTTTTTCTGAAAAATCCTCCTGAAGGCATTTGGGTTTACAAAGTTTAAAAATAGTAGTGAAATTGTATGGTGCATCTTATTTAAAAACAGAAGCCGGTTGCTGCTTCTTCAGTCTTCTCTCAAAAAAGCATGAAAAGAGTTGTTTCTTCAAGGTAGCCAAGTTCAGAGTACAGCTGGAGATCCCTTCTCTGCCTGTAGTTTTTTATATCTTCTCTGTTTCTAATACATGAGCAAACTTAATACAAGAGCATCATGAGTATTGCCTCAAAGTTTACCTTAGCCTGTGGAGTCATGGTGTGGTCTGAAAAAGGGATGGCACTGTGGTCCAACCGAAGATTTTTTCTCAGGGTATTTCTGGCTGTCTTCTGTCCTGAACTCAGGAACCACATAAATATGTAGGAGTTATTAGCATGGGGTTGGAGGGTTTCAGTATAATTTTCTTCAGGACAAGGGTTTCACCTATTAATTTCAGCTTCTCCTGTGGAAAATACTGTGATTCACTGAACGGAGAGTAAGTGAAGGGCCGGATTAGAAGAAATGTAATGGTAACTGTTATGCACCTGGGTTCTCCTCTGCCATTGTAATCAGTGTTGTTGTAATGAAACTGATGGTCAGACTCACAAAGGAGAACATCAGTCCCCTGCTTTTATACAAGGAGAAAGTCAGGAGCAATTAGAGGTTATAAAAACTGTAGCCTGACCCAGACATCAGCTTTGCACTTGTAGATTTGTTAGTGCACATTTTGGTTTCCTTTTCTTATTAATACCCTCTTGTATGTCCTACAACATGTCAGACAGATCAGCCTAAAGAAATGAAGATTGGAGCCATTTAGTTCCTGCATCTGACTAAGCAGCTCTGAGGGCCGAGTCCTTTCCTCTAACCCCTCACCGAAGGCCCTGAGCACCTGGAGGAGATTTACGACCCTTACAGAGACTCTTTCCGAAGAGCTGCCATGAAGGGAAAGAACATCTACTGAGGATCTGGGCCTACAGACCTTATTGGTTAAGGAGGTGATTCTCTGTGTTCACCGTAAATCACTCAGAAGTGCTGCAAATCCAATAAAGGTGGATTCCTTTATATTCTTACCTCTTGCTGTCAAGATCTCATGAAAAATGAAGCCATGTTTCCTTGCAAGCAGACAAGGGAATGCAAAACTGAGCCAGAGTTGGACTGAAACAATCGTGTCTTACAACAATTTTGGGAAGCTGGGCTTAATCTGGAATTTTCCCCATAGTAATTCAAATTATTTCTCTAAGTAAGTGGCTCAAGTGACCTTTTTGTGGCAACACTCATGTTGCTATGGCAAGGTTTGTATTAATATTAGAAGGCGCTGTCAGACCTCATGCCTCCACCGAGACAAACACTTAAAGGTGGGAAATCTGCCAAGATATCCTGCACAGTTAGGAAAAGGAATGTATAGTTAATCATTGTTTTGCTTAGAAGGAAGTCATGAGAGATTCATTTGTGCCTTTTGTATGCAGCACTCTTCAAGCATCAGAACAGAGCAAGGCCCAAAACCGCTTAGAGTTGTTTGCTAATATTACAAAGGCATCTGAGAATGCAAATGGTTTGGCAGGAATTTTTCACAAGTACAGGTCTCTAAGTTCACTCTCAAAAGAGGAAGCAAGACGAAGCTATGTTTTCAATCTCGCTTATACCTAAGAAACTCCTCTGATTTCAGTGGGTTTGCAGAACATTTCGAAATGTGTCAAAAACCCGTGAAAGCAGAAAATAGAAAAATAAATTGGTTTTATAATTATTCTAGAAGGTTCTTTGCAAAGTTTGAGGATCAGACACTGTCTTCTTAACTCTCTCTCGATCTCACATTTAGGAAGAAATATTATTCAGCATTACTGCTCTTTGAACACTTGCTCTACCCTACTTTCTTCAGGTTTACATGAACACCATCCAGTGTATGGCTGATCTATGGAAATATTACATATATTTTCCATAAGCAATAAAGGGTTAAACACATACCAGATTCGGTTAATTGTTTTTCAGAGCCACAAAACCTGATTTTGAGTTTGGCCTGGAGGTATAACTCTGGGTATTGCCCAGACCAGTGGTTTGATGGATGGCAAACACTTCTGCATTTACAGTGGCACAGTGCCCAGCCTTTGTACTGTCTGCTTCCTCCTCTTCACAGCCCATGAGGTCTTAAGTTATTTTTCAAAATTACAGTCCTCAGATGATACTAGAATGCCAGACTATAGCTGAGACATACATGTCTCCAGCTTACCCTCTTATTTTATTGGAAATGTCAGTCTTTAGATAATAAGCCCCAATAAGCTCTAATTAGCAGAAAGCCTTGTTATACCCCTAGTAACAGAATGGTCAATTGTAAATTGGTAGATGAGGTCATTATTTTCAATCAGACTCTTTCTTCAAACACCCAAACTTCATAGCTAAGAAAGCAGAGACTTTTTACAAACCACTAATTCTCATTCACTTCATAAGTAGCTTAGCAGAGTTCACATGAGCATATGAATCATTCTATTTATCCTCTTCCATCAATTTATTTTATCTCTTCCAAAGAAAGCTCTTTTATAACAGTGATTTATAACATAGAGCTAAATGTTTCCAGTATATATTCATGTTATTATTGCTGCAAAATGAAGATATCTTTTTTTTTTCTTCCTTACTGTTTTTGAGGAAGTGAGTATTTGGATTGTGAATAACTATTTCAGTCCTATTAGTTCAGAATCCCTTTGTCTAATTCAATGATCAACTCAGCAACTTTATGAACCAGTAGTTTCTGTAGAGATACTTTTGGGCGGTGACAGAGATGCAGGTAAAGAAAACAAAGCTATTTTATGTTTAAGTAACAGAGTTTAGACACTTTTGACGTTTACTGAGCAGTGATGCTTTTTACTTTACTTTTACATTGTTGGGTGAGAATGGATTTCCTTAAGAATTTTCATGCACTTAAAGTGTCTACTATCTAGAGCATGCTGAGGATTGAAACTCTTTTTAAGTGCACAAAACGGATTCAACTGTGCCACTGACTAGTGTGATTCAGCTGTGATTTATGGAGAACCGAATAGGTCTGTGACAAAACTGCTGTTCCCATGGTTTCCCTATCCTTGAGATTTCAAATAGAAAGGCTTACAGACATCACCTGCTGCATTGATTTCTGTATGTCTCAGTAGGAATTGCAGAGGAATCACAGAAACAGAGATATTAGAGGTAGTGGGAGACAATATCAGTGAAAGAAAGGAGGGTGAAAACTACTGGAAGTTTCATGACTGAAGCGTGCATGTCTGAATACAAAATAATCTTTGCTGTAACAACATTAATATCAGAGTTTAAGCCACTTCTGAAATTTGTTGATAAACAATAACTTTTGGCAACCTATGGCCTGTGGGGAATATATATCCTTTTCACAACAGGGAGATTCAGTATGAGATAATTGCTTCTGATACAGGGTTGTGGGAGGGGGCAGCTCTGCATCAGGATTTTGCACTGATGATTGATAGCAATGCTAATCAAGGAAACTTCATTAAAGTGACTTCTGCTGTTGTACTTAAGTGGAGTCCATTATGTATTTCTACTGCTGTAATGGTGGAGGAAGCAAACTTACAAATTATTCATTTTCAGTAAGAACAACAGTAAAAATAATATGCATCAACTCTTTAAACTTTCACTTAAAAACTATTTTTAAATTATATACAAAACATCCGTTACAGATTTTCAAATACGTGGAACTGTCTTCCAGATGTGAAATAATGTTTATCAAAGGATGGAACAAACAGCAGTTATCACTGAAGTAGGTCATGAGGGAGGTCTCTGAATTACACAGATCTACCAGTGCTTCGTAAAAGGTAAGGTGTTATGAAATTAACATACGATCCTGGTCAATATAATGTTATTTGCCTTATGAATACAGTACTTAAAAGGTCGCATCACTAACTGAGACAAGCTGGGATTCAGTGGAGAGCACTGTAAATAACAAGGAGCCTTATCCATACAATTTCTATTGCAAGTACAATTAACTTGAAGAGTATCTGTCATGTTAATAGAGAGATTAATTGTGGTGTTTAGGCACAGCTTCATCTTGAGTCACACCTTTCCTGAAGAAGTTTGGAGAGATGAAATCACTTGCCAGGTCTCCTGAGCTTGTGACGTTAACTCAGCGTATGCACCAGCCACAAGCTGGTGGTTCGTCCATCTCGGTGGTCTGGTCCCTTATCATTGAGACTATCAACACCTTCTGTAAGCAGAAACCAATAGACCCAAGACTGAAGACAGCCCCTATTTTATTGCCATGCTAACTCATGTCACCCTTTCTACAACGGCTTTCCCTAAAAATTGGGGTTTCCAACTCTATCTTTAAGATGCTTATGTATTCTTTCCTCTGGAATTAAATGTTGCCCTTTGTTTTCTGATTCACTGATGCACCTGTTACTCCAACACTGCTTTAATGGACTTTCAAGTTACTCATTATATGTGGTTTTCTCATACTGTATGTGCAGCCATTTATTTTACTGCCAATTATTACAGAGTTTATTTCTCCCAATAAATGGATGCCAGAATTTTAAGAGGGCCACAACATCAGAGGCGTTTTAGGATTCTGAAATCATCCCGATCCAAGCTTTTCCTATTCCGAAAACAGTGCAGGCCAGGGCTGTCAACTAACCCACTAAAGCTCACAAACCTTTCATAATGTATTGGTGGGCCCCAAAATCACATGTAAATATTGCATAGCTTCAATCTAACCTTTTCTGATCTTGAAATCAGATGTGAAAGCTAAATGAGTGATGAAGACTCCCTTCACCAAAGGTAAAGAAAGTGCTTGTGTGGGACCGTGCACTGTTTAGCAGTGCGTTGCAATATGGAACGATGGTAGAACACCGCACTTCAATCAAAACCACTTTGATCTTTGCTTGCAAGCCGAGATACTCTGGTCCAGATACATAACAAAGAGGTTGACTAGAATTCCTATCATTCTCCACCAGAACTTCTCAGTCTGCATTAAAAGCATCTAAAGGAAAGGGTCAGCCTTCTGGAACTGCTCACCATTTGACAGCTTCGCATCAGTTCAGTATTTAAAGATCTCTTATTTTCAGTAAGGTATAATACTTTAAGACGGAGAACCTGATTGACATCATTCAAATATATGTGAGAAAAATTTAACACTCTCCTGATAAATTAATAGAAAACTGCATTTTTCTAGTCTGAGGTTTCAAGCTTTATTGCTTCCACCTGTTGCCACACGATTCTTGATTTCATGGCTTCATATTTTTTTTATACTCAGCCCACTTTTAAATCAACATGATATCTTTAGTCCTGCTTCCCATGGCGCTTCAGTAATGCACTCCATGATTTGGCATAATAGGATGATAAGGCATTGTTGGTATACTGAAACAGCGAGTAAGCTGGTTTTAATGTCTGAACAAATCTGCTTTGGCAGAACGCCAGAAAAAAGGAAAGGAAACAAGCTCATGACCTTGAGGCAATTGCTGGCAGCTCCTTGGGGAGGCTGCTGGGTCATAACAGTAAAAAAGTCATCACTATAGGTTGTGGTATTTTGCCTCTGAGAAAAAAAATGTATTTCTAATTTATTAAATTGCTTTACATGTAGTAAGAATTCTGTTACACTTATAAATACAGTTATAAACTAAATTAAAGTCTTCACATATAAAGCGTATATGACCTGTTTAACAACGCTTCCCATGCAGTGATCCTGGTATCTGAGGTAGAGGGTCATGCTTCAGACTAACAATGTATGCTACTTTTTCTCATACGATTGTTGACATTGTAAATAAGACTGCTGCACTGTGAGAATACATTCTTGCAAAACAGAATCTGTACCTTTGCATATAATTAGATAAGCCCAACTCTTATTTACCCAAGAAGAAAGAAAAACCACTCCCCAAAATGCCCTTCCTCCCCAGTGCAAATGAGTCATATGATTTCTAGCAACATCCTGGTTTTATTCAACGTTCCATCTGTGTTGACTAAGGCACCAAGAGGTCAGTGACTTCAAGGGTGGCTTTCCCATAAAGGCAGAGCCAGCAGCTGTCTAATGGAGAAAAACATAAAAGCAGAATAATATTGCTTGACACTGGAGCATTTAAATAACTGCGGGCTGGGAGGAGATGACATTTTCCCATTTCCCCAGAGCAGCTACAGCTTAGAGAAGTTGTTGGCAAGATGGCTATAAGCAGTGGGCTTTTCACTGAGATGGCAGCAGCAGTTTTACGTTTCCTTGTATGGATCTCCGATCTTTAGGCAACACAGTTATGTCCATAAACATTTACCTGGTCTGCACCTATACTACTGATGCCAAAAGAACTTTAAAATCACTTTTAAGAGAAGAGGATAGGCTCATCACTCCTCATAAAATGTTAAAATGACACATAAAATGTAAAAATTCCCAGGATGGAGCTAAAGCCTTATATTCGGACTTATGTTCTCTTTGATTCCTAAGAGGAGTGCTAAACACACAAAAGTTAATATTTGCCAACATCTACTCCACAGCAGGTAAACAGTAGTTCTTTCAGCCTGAACAGAGGCATAATCTCTGTGTGGGTGGTAACACGCAGAAGGTGTTTCATCAATCCAGTGCTTAAGTCCTGGTCTGAGGGAGAGTACAAAACCAGCCATCAACAACACTGATCACACAGACACTGCTCTGCTGCCTTCCTCCGTGGTCAGCTGTTGACAACGTCCAATGCTTCGCAGTGCTTTTATCAATCAGCACGAATGAGCTAGTCACCACCTGAGTGAGAACTAGGAGCAACACTCTTTTGTGTGTATCTTGATCTTTTTTCTTACGTCCATCAGCTGTGGGTTGCATCCTGCCATGTGGCCAAAACACGGCCAGGAAACCCAGCAGATTGTGAGTAGGGACATGCTCTTGGTGCAAAGACAGTCCAAGTGGCCCTTGCAATAAACATGGCCTTGTCAGCCAAAAAGGCTGATGCTATCCTGAGTTATACAACCGTTCTGAACAAAGTAGGGGAGGAAATCAGCTGTTAATATTTCTTGCAAAGCAGGCTGATACTGTTACGCGATCTGTCCCCTTCCTCCTGTTGCAGACAGGGCATTGCATAGGAGTTCAGAACAGCTCTCTCTGTCCCCTGGCTGAACCAGCTGCACTTCTGTCAACTCTGCAAAAACAAAACCTCACACACACAATTGCACTTTCAATAGATTCCTAGAGATAATTTTTTTAATTTTAATTTGGCCTTCAGTGCGCTCCATGCCCATGTCTCTGTCCAGCAACAATATTCGAGGCTGCAGCATGAGGCAAGCTAGAATTCATGCACCAGTGAAAGAAATTTCTCCTTGTAAAACAGAGATAGTGATGGCAATTTATTCAATAGCAATAATACTTAGGAAGTTCCCATTAATTGGAGCAATTACCAACAATACTTACAGGCATCAGTCCAAGAATAATGCTTTTGATCTGGACAGTTTCACTTTAAAGGGCCAGGAAGGAAAAAAGTATTAGGAAGGACAAAGTGGATCTTTGAAGCAGTGCATGAGAAAGGAACTACATGATGTTCCCTGGTATTTCTAACACTTGCCCCCTGGCTGCTCTGTTCTGAGTCCGTTTATAGAATTAAGACAGTGAACAACTTTCTGACTAAACAAATTAATGCAGCTGACTTGTCTGCTGAAAGTGTGTCTTTAATACGGCTGTTACATTAGTACCAAAGGTTTGTTGGGACAATGGACTCCTCTGCCAGTAAGGAGTGAAAAAAGGAATGGAGGAGGAACCCCAAAACCATCTTAGGAAGCTTCTAAAGATAGAGAGGGATGTGCCTAAGAAAAAAGGACTTAAATTTTTAAAGGAGGCATGGATAGTTTCAGGACCGATACCCAGGATGACAATCTAGAAAATTCCTGATAAATTTGCCTCAAAATCCACAAATCCTTTACTCTTTAATTTTAACATTCTTCAGGCACTCAAAATCCAACTTTGTGCTGTTTTGAAGAGCGTTTTTGCCTAATTTCTAGCAAAGAAGTTTTTAGGCCAATACATTAAGGTAAAGTGAAGTCTCAGTTTACAGCCATGCTGGTCTGAAAAGTGATGTTCTTTATGCATATGATCAAATATTCTAAAGAAGGACATTGGGAGGAAATAATCAGTTTTCAGTCCAGTGCTTGGTTCAAAGATTCACATTCCAACGTGAATGAGTCAAAGTATGCTTTCACTGTCGTACTTTTTGGTGTCTGCATCCTTTATTAGGCTGAGTACAGAATTTTTAACATGAAAGTCAGAGGAATAGTTGTCAACTATTGCTGATGTAACTTTCCTTCTACCCTCTCTAAGAGAGCTTTCTTGCTCTGTCTCTTGCTTAGGAGTTCTGCTTAAATAGATCCACTAGCCTGAACCAGAAAGATGTTTACAATAAGAGATATTCTGAGGAACTATGTGAAAGCTGTGATTTCCTTAAACTGTTCCTGTTTCTTTCATTTTATATCTGCTAAATTAATAATAAAAAAAAATCTGGTAAACAGTGTTGGAATATTTAAATTAGCATATAAGATAGTCTGAGTTAGACACTGGAGTTAAACACTTAAAATGTTTATGCACACATTTTATATTTCATGTATACAAACAACTGCTTGGGCACTCAGAATAAGAAACTTTACTAATTCCCTCCCAAATTCTATTAGCTTTTATATCTGCTCTTGGACTCTTCAGAGGAAGTTTCTCTTCATTTACAGTTTAATATACATGAGATTGACCTACAGTAACCAGGTGTTACGTAAATGGACAGATTTGGAGAACTGGGATGAAATTATCTATTCAGACTTTGCGGGAAGATTGTTTTCTGCTTCTATTATCTTTTTATTATTATTATTAATTTAAAATTACTGATTAAGAGGCATTCAGTGAGTAAAATAGTGTAAGTCCACTACCATTCTTCCTTATTCTGAATATATATGCTTCTCAGAAGGGTTGGAATATAAATTTCTTTAAATTTTAGAGATTTGGGAAACAGCTTTCTTTGAAGTACTAGGAGGCTCAAACACTGGCGAACAAACAGATGTAGTGTTAACAGTTGTTGTGCTTACAAGATTTGCAGTGCGGTCAGTCATCAGCGAAAGGGTTAAATGACATTCAAAATCAAAGTTTTGTTGTTTTCTGGTCTGGTTAAATCTCCAGAAATGCCTCCATTTAAGAGCACCACGAGACAATGAGATCGGAGTATCAGCTGGTGTGTGTGATTCACCTTCCATATGATGCAAATACACCCCCAAAAACAATTTAGATCATACTGCATATGGAGAACAAGAAGTGACATGGGGTTCCAATTACAGTAAAATGAACCATATGTCTAATTAAATATATATGTTTTCTATTGATCTACACATTAATTTCTGAAAACAGATGCACGTTTCATCTAAACAGTAATTAGCTATGGGTTGCTATAATCTGCAGTTCTCCTCTATACTTCTTCTCACCTACTGCTCATCTTACCCATGGAAACACATCTTTTTTTCAGGCTATAGATTTCTTTTAACTTGGAATATTTATGAGTTCTCATCCTTGGTCTTTCATATAATTAGCTTTCCCTGGTAGAAATAAATAAGCAAGTATTTTAAAAAGTAGTGATATGACATTTCTCCAGTTTTACTGGAGACATCTGAAAGATTTCCTGAGGGTGGTGCTAAACACATTATGGAAGTCACCCCTGCAAGATCTGCCAAATTAGGAATACACAGAAATGTTGCAGATGTTTGAATGGAATTAATTTTCTTGGGTATTTCTTGATGAGGAAGATTTCTATAAAATTATTTCCCTAAAACTGTACAGAAATAAGAGCGACAAAAGCTTTCAATGCATTTCCAGTTTTAGTAGAACATATATAAAATTGTCATCTAAATAAACTCCCTCTTTCTCAAGCAAAAATAAAAATACAGCAGCAATTCTTTTCATTACGCTAATTGAAGAAAAGTTATACCTCATTGGCAGACACAAAGTCAATGAAAAAAGACTTCAGAAAGAAATCCCTGAAGTAAGAATATGACTTACAAATTTTTACAAAGTTGAATAAATGAACTGTGAAGTCATCCTGCCTGGCATTCTTTCTTAAAAGCATTTGGTTTTGCAAACAGAATTTCAGCAATGATGTAAATTACATTCTGAATAGCATCGTATCTTTAGCTGCAGCTTAAATCAAAGGTAACTTGTCAGAGTTTTTCTGCTTTTAAAGATTACTGTACACTAATGATCAGTCATACGGATTCGTTTCCCATCATTTTTGAAGTTATCCATGTAGACATTATGCTGTTGAACATCCTAACTCACTGAAAATATTTGGAAAGGTAAAAAGCATAAATTAAGTTCTTTAAAAAAGCTCTCCGTTAAATTTTCAGTGAGGTCTTTTTTAAGACAAAAGTGCTTCTTGGAAACATGCCCCCAGTAAAAGATTTCTCTTTCAGCAGACCATGAGGTATGTGTGTAAATACTTAGTAGTGTATTTTTCCAGAGGGACTGCCCTGCATTACTTCTGCACCAGGTGTGGTTACACATGAATGGGTATTTTCACCATCTGCATTGTCTCATTTTAGGCGTGGGCTGTAGGTGTGTTTCAATGAACTGAGAGGCTTATCTTTTCCTCATAGTCAAAGGGAGAAGGGTGGAAACCTTCAGAGGGTGGGGAGATGAAAAGAGGGAGGAAGAGAAGTGGTACCTGAGTTAGATGTCTGAAATGGTTTAACCAGTGTTAGTGTTCAGCATTATGTCAACAACATTCCCCATATTTGCAAATATTCCCAAATATGCAACTTAAATAAGGTGAAACAGATTGAAAGACAATTTGTCATGAGAATACTGTGATCAAGAAGAAGAAGTTTATGAAAGCTTGTAAATTTGCAGGTGGCTTGCACACTTGTTGAGAATGTTCCTGACCCTCCGGAAGCAATCATAACATCAAGGGATTATTCACAGTGTAATGACTTCACTTGGTGAGTAACCTACATAACCAGGGACTCGCTTGGTTATACATTTTTCCTTGTCTGTCTTTCAAAGTCCACAAGTTGTTTTATCTAGTGCAGGCAGAGTCAAGCCACAGTGTTTTAATCCTGATTTGAATGCAATCTTTCATGCCATTCAGATACCGTTCTGTTTCTGGTCTTTGCTTTGGTTTACTTTTGAGGAATTAACATATTCATAAAACCTCTATAGCTGGAAAAAAACAAAAGCTCCAAAAAGATTATCTCTTCTACCTCACATGGTCATTCCTCATTGATAATCAGAATTATTTTTGAATTTCCAAAGAAAGTACAAATTCTATCCACATCATTATTAGAAGAAATAGTCACATACATTTCATCAGGAGTGTTCATACAGCAAGACATTCGTAACATGAGTGATGATGGCAAAACTAGTTGTTAGTCTGGTGAGTTGGATTCTTTAACATTTTTAATGGAATAGGCTCTTTTATTTGGTAATGCATATTCATTTCAACAGCAGAACCTTTTAATAAAACCTTGAGGGTTGGAATCTGTTGAGGTTTTGTTACATTTACACTTCAAGGAAAGATCAGAGTTAAATACTGCACTTCCATTTCATATTTTTTCTAGTAAATTAGTTTCTTGGTTCACGTTATGTAATGCTTTAAAAGATATATTTGAGAATCATTTTATTCACTTTTGCCTAACTTTCAGAGTGGAATTTCCAAAATGAAGATAGATCCAATTAGTTTGTTATCGTACTCTGATGAAGACTTTCTTTCCTGAAACAATCAGCTCCCCTTTGTTCTGTTTACATTCATGGGTCATATTGAGTAATGCCATCTGCTGACAGAAATACAGACAAGTGAGTCATACAATGCAAAAGTTAAGGCAGAAGATAAGAAACCCTCGTGTTAAAGACAAACTAAAGGCCAAAGATCCCTCTGTCAAAGGTATGAAGCTGATATTAGGGAAA
>NW_010400672.1:7329-12055 GCF_000710305.1 Buceros rhinoceros silvestris | reverse complement strand
GAAAGAATGCAGGAAAACTGTAAAAATGTATGTCTCATTATCTGGAACAGTCTGTCTTTGAGGCACTTAATAATGCTTAACAGTCCAGGATTTTTCTTTCAAAGTTTTTCTGTGGGATAAATGTTTTTGATTTAGACAAATCTGGTCGCAATTTAGGTGAATCAGTGATACCAAGTGCTACTGAGTACCACACTGTAATCATGTGTGTGAAAAATAACGCCTTTAGCTGTTTTTACACCTATTATCTTTGAGTGGCCCAGCCCCCAGTCCCTTCTTATCAGAAACTGTTACTACTCAACCATTCATGAATTTCCAAAACATAAGTAAAACCCTTCACCATCTAGAAGTTATATCTGTACATAGGAAAACCTCCCAGGTCCTTCTGTAAAATAATAACTGTTAAGACTACAAATTCCATAATGCTAAAACGCCTTTCCTTTTGCCTTATGCTAAATGAAAATCCTAGTTACTTCTCAGCTTACGGGCAGGCAGTGCAAAACGAGGCAGTAATGGTGTGAGGACGAGGACAAAAGCAAGTTCAGTAAAACTGATATTACTTTATTCAGCTCTTTATGAAAATTCATCGTCACATATACAAAGTTCTTTTCAGCAGTGTTTGTCTTATCTGTAACTAGATACATAGTCTTGCATAAGTAAACCAGCAGAGTTTTGGTTGATAACATCTGACCTTAAAATAATCATTGGGGGTTTTATTGATTTTTCTGCCTAGACAGCATTTACAGTTGGGATGATTAATTAATGAATTTCTAGTTCCAGAAGGAGGTTATTGCTATTTAAACTGATTAGCACAGAAGTATTTTATGGCTTTCCAGCAATTAATCTTTGTAGCTAATCTGATGTAAGAGTATCTTTTTTATTCACTCTAGCATTTCTAGTTTGTTAGGAAGTGATAGTTGACTGTTACTGATGTCCACAAAACAATAATAAAGTTACATCAGAAATGCAAGATATAGAATGTCACAGGACATTTTTATTATTTATTAATAGGACTTAATATTAATAGTATGGGGACTTACATATGGATATCTTGGTCATATACTGCACAGACACAACTTTGTGCACACTGTCGTGTAGATGGCATGGTGGCTTGCTGGCACAATGTACTGATTTAGACAGTGAAAAAGTACTTAATTGAGCTTCA
Source organism: Buceros rhinoceros silvestris (assembly GCF_000710305.1). Lineage (NCBI taxonomy): Eukaryota > Metazoa > Chordata > Aves > Bucerotiformes > Bucerotidae > Buceros > Buceros rhinoceros. The sequence continues at coordinate 10,893 of NW_010400672.1, read as the reverse complement.
ATATACAACCTCCTCGTCACCGAGAAAAATTCCATGGATTGCTGGCAGCAACAGAGAACAAATATATTTACAAGAAAATGAAGTTCTTTGGGTCCTGAAAAATAAGAGGAAAAAGGGAAATGGGAGAGACATTGAAATGTCACCAGATTTAGTTCGAATAATCATGGCTTGCTGTGGTGCTGTATATACATATACACAGATTAAATGTGCATTACACAACGTTGTTTGTAGGAACTGTGCTATAGTAGATAACATCTCTGCATTTAAGAAAGAACAAAATATTCCAAAAGGCTCTGCCCTTGGGAAACTGCCTCACACTGACCTAATTACTTCATTAAGCTCAGACTGAATGGTTGAACCTAAAGTAGATAAAGCTGGAAGCAGGAAAACAGAAATTTCTCCCTCTCTTCCTCTGTCTCTCTTCCCTCTGGGAAGAAATGTCATTAGGATGATGCTTTGTACCATACAAAGGCCCCATCTTGCTGTGTGTCTCTGTTCGGGAAACTGGCGTAGGTAACAAATGCATTACACTGTGCAGAGGACAGTGGTAATTCATGAAAAAAGAAACATCCATAGTCTTCACTTTGAGGAAGGTGGCTGCAAATGGGAAGAAGGCTTGTGTTTTGTAAGGTTTTTTCATCAAGTACAGAAGAAAACATGGAGAAAAATAGACAGCTGAAACAGGAGAAAAGGAAAGAGAAGATGGGAGGAAGTGCTTGGGCTGACAAAAAATGTGAAGTGTGAGGGAAGGAGGAGGAAACTGGGAGCTTTCAAGAAAAAAACCTAGAATTTTAATCCCATCATAAATGACCTAAGAAGGCAGTGAACAAATCTAATGAGAAAAAATATTTTTTCTTTCTTTAGGGACAAAAATTGAAGAGTGAATTTTGGGATTAGCAGGATAGCAAAGGCTCTCAGCTTTCTCTCAGTGTACCAGCAGTGTACACAGACAGTGCAGGATCTCCTTCAAGAAGATTTCAAAATCTTCTTAAAGATTACTGAGGCTGCACCAAAACCAAAACCGTGACAGTGAAATAACTAGTTTTAGCTACAACATTTTTCACCTTATCTCTGAATTATCCAAGCTTCCCCTTGCAGCTACGGGACCTTGATACGGTTTTGACAGATCCCCATACCGTAAAACCTGAGTTTCACAGATATGTATAACTAAATGAACTGTTAACCTTTGCTTCGAACTAAATCAGTATGTTGCTATGACTGTGGTCCACACAAGAAGCACTTCTCTGAACTGATTCATAAGATATATAAAAACAAAGATTGTAACACTGCAGTCCTAATCTCCCTGATACCTCAGTAACTTGATGTTCCTTTGCCTATGTCTCCATATTTGCTCTCTCACCTACAGTGTTGGAGTGGGAGCTGACATTTAGCTGTCATGATTCTCAAGCACAACTGGTCAAAATTTGGAATTTTTATCTCATAGGAAAATGTGAAGTTTCCATAATTTTTGATCAAAAAATGAAGCTTCATAAGAAATAAGAATATCACAAATAAGCGTTCGTAAGGGTTGTTTCATAATAAGGATTCTATTCAGAATGTCCAGACTTCATCTCAGATGCTGTTTTTGTTTCTGTGTTAAGAGAAATGTTTTAACTTCACCCCATACCCTTCTATATATCTTACAGTCACTGCTTACCACTCCTAATTCTGAGATCTTAGAGGATGACACTATCTAATAGTTGAAATAGTCTAGTCTATCTTTAAAGCCATTAAAGACAGCTGTTATTCGGTGCTGATTGAAACATCTTATCTCCTTTTATAGATCAAAAAGCATATGCTGTGACACTGACATAGTGTGGTATTTGGACATTCTAAATAGGTGGTCTTCAGATGATCCCTGTGGATCTCAGATTTAAATTCCACTGGGAAGTAAATCACATGTTCCTGACTTTTTCTGGTTTTTGGGTAATCGTAATACTCCTTTCAGAGGAAAAGATCTTCCAGAAAAAAGTGAAGGATTTTAGTGTACAGGCTTTCTAACACCCGCACTGGCATTTTACTGGTAGTTGGAAAGCCCAGTGAAATAACAACATGTACATAACCTTGCAGAAAGCTCTCAGATGTGGAGAAAAAATAGGCAGTAAATTAAAAAAGGAGGCTGGATCGGTGGCTGAATTTTCATGTAGAGGCTTCGCAACCGTAGTCCTCAGGCTGTCAAATCTTCCTTGAATGAATTTCCCCCATAAGCGAAGAACTGTTGAAAGATCCAAGAAAAAAGAATTTATGTTGTACAGGTAGAAAACAAGCTTCAGTTTTACTTCCAAGTAAAACTGACATTTTGAACATAGTCTGTATTTTAAAAAGTCCATGAATAAAAAATTGAAGGAATATCAAATACCTTCAAACCATCACTGTGCTAGCCATGTTTCTACTCTGTTTAGTATACCTAGCAAGGACTCAGATAACTTAGGGTTATATAGACTTTAAATCACATTACTTACATCTATGACGCAAGTGAAGAGGAATGGTACTGTGTTTTAATTTTTTTATTTAGGAGTTTGCTTAGGGATCTGCATAAGAATAACCAGTCACCAGACTCCAGCCTGGCTGGGTGTAATATTGCAAAGGCTGATGGCTGAAAGTGCTCCGGAAGAATGTGAGTAAACAACCCTAGCAATTCAACTTGTATAACTGTATATTCAGGATCCAGATGCTTGAGAATGAACTATTAATGGCTGACTTCGTTTGTATATTTAATTGTATGTTGGATGCTTCATTTGCTGTACTCTTCTATCCATTTGGACTTGAAGCACAAACAAAAACGGGATAGTTATTTTAATGCAATAACTGGAGACAATGAATAACAAACATATTACAGTCTCCTGCTTCTTCACTTTTTTCCAAGAATAGAAGTCTCCTGAGAGTAGGACACTGTTCTCTAATTTTCTAATCAGCCACATTTGTGGTTAGTTGAGCTGTTTCCATTAACTACCATTTATTTTTATTATCCTTGCTCCCCCATATAAAAGAGAAATTCTATGGGGGGGAGGAAAGGAAAAGAGAGAGGGAGAATTAAGAGGGAGAGACAGACTGACAAAAAATAGACACTATTATATTACAGAAATCCCGGCTTCCTGACATCACAACTTTAGCTCCAAACTGATACCATATCGTGAAAACAGATCTACAATTTTTTGCTATATGAGTTCAGTAGAGTAAGGAATTTAGCTCAACTGAGAAATGAAAAGCTTCCCATTGTGACGAGCGTTACTGTTTCATTGAAGTATGCCCATTGTGTCTGTCCTGGTTTGAGCTAAACTTCCTGGTTTGAGCTGAAATTTCCTTGTTTTGGGTAATGGATGAATAAGAATTATTCCATGCAAATACGATAATTCCACATTTAATTGGTTAAGGGAATCAGATGCCGTGTTACGTGTTAAGGTTATAAAACCCAGCAGCCGAGGGCAGTGTCCTCTCTCGGGCTTCCGGACTCCACGAAGAGAGGAGAGCTCCCACGAATCTGCTCTGCTGCCGACCAGGCCGAGTAGGCTGAAAGCCTGAGGGTCTGTCTGCACCCCCCGGATCGCCCTTCGAGGTCCTGGG
>NW_010400672.1:2339-6731 GCF_000710305.1 Buceros rhinoceros silvestris | reverse complement strand
CCGCCCTCCCAGCCGTTTCTTGAAGGAAGTTTCCCTGCTGTGAAAATCAGCCGTACACAGGGTTCCCCCCCGCATCTCGCTGCGGGGACTGAGAGCAGCTGCCCAGAGGCCACCACCGCCTCCCCTTTCCCGGCGCGAGAGGGATCCGACCAGGCGAAAGCGAAGCAAGGCTTTTCTACTGCCACTGCATCACTTGGCTGCCTGCCCAGAGCTCCAGCCTTGAACAGCACAGATTGCCAAGAACCCTGTTAGCTGAGTCCTTTTCTTTTCCCTCAGTTTTTTTTCCCTTTGGTTTGTAACTATATGCATATATATACATATATATTTATAGGGTACAGTTATGTGTGAATTTATTGTTTATTAAAAGTTTGTTTCAGTTTTTTTCCGAATGCAGACCAAGGTGTGAATTTCTTCCTTCCCCTATTAAAACCCTTTCTGTCTCTATAATGGGACAGAAGGATTCGTTAAGGTAATTCGAGGAGTTATTGAAGTTATTATTACCTCAGTCCCTCGACCCTTGACAGTGTCCAATGCTACTTCATAAGATAAAGGCTGTGTCATGGACACAAGCTTTTGTGTTTTACAAGTCCAAGAACCACCCTGAAATATGTTTCTTAAAATATGCCTTGAAAGATTTAGCCACGTAAGGACATTTAATTACATTACTTCAGAACAAAAGGACGTTAGCCAGTACATTTTCCCGTACTGTGTGTAAGCATGGACATTTGCAACTTCATAACATTCCAGCTCCTGTAGAAGTACAAAAGGTCTGCATGATTCTTGTATAGCAAGAATCCTTCTGTAATTATTTTAATATGCTGTAAGTATCAAACGTGATAAATAAATAGTTCTGGAAATTTGGTTGGATACAGGCTGCAGTTGAGTCATTTGGACTGAAAGTCACTTTTCATTCGCTTCCTGTGAAACTTTATGATCATTTTATCTGTAAAGTTTTTTATAGGATTAGAAACTGTCTTGATTATGTGCTTACAGAAGTGCTCATGCCAGAGACATGCAGTGGTCATTAGAAACACTTCTGTGGGTTTGGGGACCATCCAGTGGGGACCAATAGGTAAATCACAAAGAGAAAATAGAGATACATTTGCTGAGTCAATTGCTGGCTAGTAATAGTTCTCCATGCTCTAGTGGCTTATCCCTTGCTTTGCACTTTTGCTGGTTAGGCTTGGGTTACACATAAGCACAAATGGCATGACCCATGTGTGTCAAAAAAATGAGAAGATACTCCCCCTTGGAAATGTAGCTTTAAACCTTATTTTCACAAATTCAAGGAAGCAAAAGTAGAATCACCATGGATAAACATACGGCGGTGTGAAATCCTCACTGAGAACAATGGGGCCCTGAGGCTGTAGCATCAGCCAAATCCTGCCTCTTGGTGATTTGAAGGGCTGGTTACTATCTAGGCCCAGAATCTAGTGGCTTCCTGGACATATGTGTAGAGATTTTTCTCTAAGCAAAAGCCTCATTGTAAGCTGTTGCCACATGATGTGGTTACGTTATCAACTCTCAGGAGAAAGGAGATGGTATACTTATGTTCTGAATTTCTAGTCAAGGATCGGTATGCAAATGAATTGGGAATGATTGACAAAAATATAGGCAGGCGAATAAGTAGACCATTGATGGTTTGACTCCCCCTCCAGGACTCCCGTTCTTGGCAGGCCCCGGCTGCCCTGTGCCCAGGTCTGTGGTGTCCGGAGGTAGAGCAGTGACTCTTTCACGGGCACCCCCTTGCCGTGGGGAAGGAGCTTGCGTGCCCTTGTGGGGTTGAGAGCTGTGCTGGTGGTGGCGTGTGCATCCCGTGCAAGACAGGTCTCAGCTGAAGAGTCAGACAAAGTGTGTCCACGGGCAGGATGAGCTCACTAGCCTTCGGGCAGCCATCCTAGGAGAAGGACAGCTCTGACTCCAAACCCGGGCAGATGGAGCTCGGTTAGCCTTGTAAGGCATCCATCATCTAAGAGAAGGACACTCTAACCAAACCTATGACCCGAGGACTTCGCTGTCACCGTCCAAGCTCGCTAGGCCCTGGCAGATGAACCTCAGGTGTAAAGGGTGGAGCCAGTTCTGCGCACGCTGCGCCTCACCTAAAAAATCCACCGCGCAGGCCCAGAGGGTGCACTCATCGCTTGCAGTGAGCGTGGGAAAAGCCCTTCCCAGATCTTCGTTCGTGAAGCCAAGCCATGATGATGATGGTTTGACTGATCGGTCACTTCAGCATCTCATCTGGTGTTAAGGACGTGATGTCCACATTACACGTTTTGGGTCATTTTATTTCAGGCATTGTCTAGCCTGGTTCGGTGGGCTGAATGGCCAGTTATGGCTGAACCACATCAGCTCAGCTCATGGAGCATACCGTTGTTTAGTTTCGTCCAAAAGGAATCCAATTTCAGAAGCCCTAGAAACATCGCTCACCAAAGTACAACAAGAGGGATCAGTCAGGAGACTGACTTCAATAATCCTAATCTGAACAATAATTACTATGCAAACGCCATACTTTTCCCATTATATTTCAAGTGCTACAAAAACCCTTGTAGTTTCTGGAATATGCTGGTAAGACAAATCCTGTGACAGTTGCCATAAATCAACTGTCCATACTGAAGAATCAAAATAACCTTTTTTAATATCAGAGAAGGCAAACTGCTTTCTATGTTATTTAATTCTTAATTTTGAAGAAGAAATAAGGAAAGCATTAAATCAGACTACCAGCTTCTCCAGAAGGTCATACCTACCAGTAACATATCTCAAGGAGAGTGAATTTCTCAGTGGATCATGAACAAACCTGTGCTGTAAACATCAAGGTCCTTCAGATGTTAAAACTGAAAATTGTTGGGGATTTTGTGGAATTATGAACTCCCAAAAATAAAGTGGATTTTATGCCTGGCATGTTAACAATGCAGCACACTAGTGAGTCCAAGTAACACCATGCAAATTGTGCTCTCTCTGGTCTATCCCTACAATTCCAAAGATTTTAAAGATTTTAAACTAAGCCAACCCCACCCTGGTCTGCAGGCTGCTTGAGAATAGCCATACCACCTCTGCCTGTGAGCCTCATACATTAAGCAGCATCTGGCAGGGCTGTAGCTTCAAGAATAATGTGAAAGCGAATGTACAGTTTGGTGCTCAAGGCCTTAGACAGGAGTTAGGAAGAGTGGATTCACCCTTTTCCTCTGCCAAAGGGTTTAATGTGGATCCTGGATCCAAAACCTTAAAGATCAAAGATTTCTTTCATCCTCCCTCTAGAACTCTCTTCTCTTTTTGAAGAAAAACTTCCCAGACTTAGACCTTACCTAAGTCATCAATCTCTGGTAGAAATATGAAAGAATAAAAACCACGCCGCAAAAAAGCAGTATTAAGGACTATTTAGTATTGTCCTTCCCCAGGACATCCTTTCTATCTATCCACCTTGACTTGAGGATATTGTCTTTTTTTCAGAGGAGGTTTTAAGCTGACTTTTGAACAACTCTTGAATTCATTGATTTCATGTGCTTTTTCACAGGACAAGAGGTGTAATTCATTCATTTGGCTTATTTACAGCTCTACTGTGCTGCACCTACTGGTGGCTAAGTTGTCAGAAGACACTCACGGCTCCTTGCAACCTTTGAGGAAATTCTCTTCACCAGGACCAGAATGGCAACAAGGAGGGAGAGTAGAAAAGATCTGCTGAGTTGTCCAGAAATTTAGTGACATGCAGAGGGAAAGGAAGTGACATAGCATTTGTCAAGGTTCTGTTATCTGGATTGTTCCTTTCTAAGCTAAGGGTGGTGATTTCATCTTGACCAGCAGCTAAACAGTTACTTTATACAAAGCCTGTCTTCTTGTTTGGCTCGGAAATCTAGAATCTAATTTATTTGTCCATCCAAAACTCTCACAATAAAAAGTTAATGTGATTTACATTCTTCAACTGTACTGAGTTATTCAAAGACACTTTGGTAACTGCCACTTAGTGTTTCAAGGATGCGTGCAGTTTGCTAGGGAGATGGTGAAAGATATTATGCAAAAATGTTGTTATAAAGCTAGAGCAGTAGCCCTTCTAGACAGAGTGGCCAACCAATAGTTGTTTTTACTGGGATATTTCAATTAGGAGAAAAAAAGGTGCTAGACTTGAGCATCTTTGAAGGAGTTCTAGTCAGAATAGAAACAATACTGCTAAATTCTAGCAGTGGAAAGCACCCCTAACGTGGCTGAAACAGCAGAAAAAATCCTTGCCTCCTACTAAGATCTGAGGCTGAGGCATATGACAAAAATGTACAAAATCTTTCTCTCTTGGACATATAATGAAATAAATACTTTCTTAGCCTTCAGCCAAGACCTCCACCCCAAAGCCCAAGGTCCCCAGACAGGCTTTTGCAAGCTTTTCTGAAGAGCCTTGCTTTCCCT
>NW_010400672.1:1801-2209 GCF_000710305.1 Buceros rhinoceros silvestris | reverse complement strand
TTCTCTGTTCTCTGAGAGAAGCTTCTTTTCTGTATGCACAGTTGAGTGAAACAATATCAAGCAACATTTTTCCACAGAGTCATGTGAATTGGCATTATACTTGGGTTTTTATTTGTGAAAGTCTAGTCTTAGCTCTTTCTTTCACCTACCTAAACAGCAGACTGAATTCATTAGTTCTCGTGTGTCCTGGGTCCAACATGGTGGAACCGGATGCTCTTCTGTTGTCTGGCTTTCTTCTTCCCAGAGAGCTGTGGTTCTCCCAAGCTTCCAGGAAGGAGAACACGCCTCTTTGAAGGAAGTCATAAAAGGGGGCGTGTTGAGAGATTGGACGACATCGTGCTTTCCCCTCTGCTCTATCTACTGTCCTCTCTATCTTGTCCGTGCTGCGGGTTTCTCAAATACGCCGCA
>NW_010400672.1:0-1483 GCF_000710305.1 Buceros rhinoceros silvestris | reverse complement strand
TGTGTGGGGGCAGTCGGGGAAGATCTATCCTTGGCAAAGAAGAGTTCTCTGCAGCCACTCCGGAGGAAAGAGGGACTATGTTTTATTTGCGTGGAAGGTTTGCTGCAGGAGAAAGTGTGGTAACTTGCTGTGATACGGGACACTCAACCTCTGCCGTTGAGGACCATTTGAGACACAGACTCTAACACAGAGGATGCAACAAATGGCACTTTATTGAGCAGTTACATAGGGTTATATAGTTCCTTAAAAAGCCTCGCCCATCGTGGGCGGTTACTGCCCTACCGTTACAGCCCGTGTTCTTCCGACCGCCTATACTGCTTACAAGTGTCCTACAACAGAAAGTTCCACCTCTGCCGTTGAGGACCATTTGAGACACAGACTCTAACACAGAGGATGCAACAAATGGCACTTTATTGAGCAGTTACATAGGGTTATATAGTTCCTTAAAAAGCCTCGCCCATCGTGGGCGGTTACTGCCCTACCGTTACAGCCCGTGTTCTTCCGACCGCCTATACTGCTTACAAGTGTCCTACAACAGAAAGTTCCTATATAGAGAACTTTTTCGTCAGGTGAACGGACTGGACTTTTCCTTCCCCCTCCCCCACCACTGGCGTGGCGAGCCATTGTGTGTGTGGGGAATTTGTTCGTAAGCGGGGATCGTTCCGATCGGGAGATTTTATATGTAACTGCACACTTTTATCCATTCTCCCTTTATCTCTTTCTCTCCCTTTTCCAGTCCGATTTAACTTCGAAAATGATTTTACTTTGGGGGCGTTTTTCTATTAAACTTTTCCTGTTTCTATCCTTTTCATATGTAGTCTGTGTGTTATCATTTCCTTTGCCCGACTAAAGCCTTAATGAGCTTGTTAACGTGCTGATAAGCCGTTAACAAGCATCAAAAGTTTTTGTGTGTGGTTTGGCTGGTTTTGCTTTTCCAGCCAACACACTATTTTGTCGCATCCTTTTTGGTGGGAAATAGCCCCCCTTTTTCAACCTGCAACATCGTGAAAGATAAATCCAGCATAGCTTCATTTTTTGTTCAAATAGGTCTAAAAGGGACACACCTAAATCGTCTATTCAAACAAATAAAAAGAGAAATAATAGATTATCAATGATGAAACATAAAGCCCTGATATATCTAACTCACTTTTCTGAGTGTGTTTCAAGCCCCATGTTAGTTTTTCTTTCATTTACCAAGGAAAAGCCGTGCCCAGTGTAGCCCTGAGAAGAAACTGCTGTTTCTGTAAAGTGTGCTACGTAGAATATATTCTGTTCTTAATATTCATTACTTTATTAAAATTTCTCTCTTTGTTGGAAAATCCTGTAGTAGTATCTCCAATTTTCAGTGGAGAAAATCACAGAATCACAGAATCATCTGGTTGGAAGAGACCTTTTAAGATCATTGAGTCTAACCATATACCCTGTTCTGCCAGGATCCCTAAGACAAGTCCCTCAGTGACACATCTACTCATCTTTTAAACAC
>NW_010400671.1:5795-8007 GCF_000710305.1 Buceros rhinoceros silvestris | reverse complement strand
AAGAAAGAAAGAAAGGAAGGAAGAAAGAAAGGAAGAAAGAAAGGAAGAAAGGAAGAAAGAAAGAAAGGAAGAATCCCATCCCTGTATTTCTTTGACTCCAAAAGCCCAAGGGAGCTTCTGTGAGATTGAAAATACTTCGGATACTAAGCCAAATTATACAATAGCATCACCTGAAAACGTATTAGAATTTCTAAAGTGCCCTGCACTTGTTATTTCCTGGAAACACTGCATAGAGAAAACTGGTTAGTAGGTTTTTCTGAAATTCCAGCAGGTTCAAATCGTTATCCATGAATGCTGTATGTGCCAAGGTGTTCTTTTAAATACACGCAAAGTTAACAAATGGTTTGAAACCAAAGAAAGAGATAGTGAGCCAGAAATTCAGCTGAGGTAAATCAGCATTAAATTAGTCTTAGTAAAGTCTAGTAAATCAGTCTTAAATTTCTATGGGCTGGATCTTAGAGATCTAATGTCAAAAAGATAGTGAAACAAGGCACAGGGTGCATTATTTTGTAGAAACCTCTGTTTTTTTCTGTTAAGAGTAAACTCTTGCAGGCATGTGAAAGCTCTCACTTTGTTTCTAAAATTGAGTATCTAGAGAAGTGTATAATAGAAAGTCACAGACACAGTCTGAAAATGCAGTGAACTGCATCCACTCTATTCTAAACGGATTATGGCAAGGTACATTGCCTTCATTGAGTAATTGTGAGAATTTATGTTAAACATTAAGAATTAATAAACACATGCACACACACATAAACATTCTACATGAAGCTTGACTGAATGTTTAAGGAGGGAACAACAAGAAGCCATCAATGGAATCAAATGCACTAAGCAAAGCTGAAAATTGCACTTTGTTCTGGAAATAATGAACTACAATTTGAAAATACTTCCCAACCTTAAACATTTACGAAGCTCTTGATTTCAGTTAAATTACTTGAAGAAGTACTTATATGCTTGTATAGCTCCACCAGGTAGAAACCTGGCAAAGCTCTAAAAGTGCTGTGACTGTAATCAAAGTACTTACAATATGCTTGTATAGCTCCACCAGGTAGAAACCCGGCGAAGCTCTAAAAGTGCTGTCACTGTAATCAAAGTACTTACGTAAAAGAGGCCTGGATATATGTTGTTGTTTTCTTTTTCTTTAAAGTGCTTTACCAGAATTGAATGACCATAATGGGACGTATTTTGAGGAGGATATATCTACCACTCAATAAATTCAAGGAATTCTAATTTATTTGCTTCTTGCTCCTTCCTCCTTTGAGGAACACTCTGGATTAGGTCTATGCACCAGATTCAAAGTTTCACCTTTCACATCTCGCATCTGCTGATGAGAACGTCGCATGCCTCATTGGAAATAAAGAAAAGTAGTACTTCCATCAACATTTTCTGCGTAACCTTCACCATCAGCTGTCTGGTCCCCATGATGTATCTGAGTTTTCCTGGGAGAAAAGAAAGAGCACAACTACTAATACGCTCTGAGTGCTCTTGAATTTCACTGTAACTTGGATTTTTACTCTAGCTCCACTTATATACTTCAGTACTGCATTGTTGGCAGCTTGACAGATAACTTCAACTGAAGGGTATTGATTCATAAAAAGAACCCAGAGGGTAAAATGTGGGAGGTTTCATGACTGAAGAGGTTACTCTGAATTGCTTGGGGCTTTTGAGAGGCCATTAATGGCCCTTTCTACCAGTTGTAAACACTAAGAACAAATGGATTTGGCATCCTTTGTTCTATAAAATAGAAGCCTATTTCATGTAAAATAAACAGGACCCACCACGGTGAGAAGAGGGAGGTGACCTGGGGAAGATAACGTCTAGAAAGCAGCAGGGAGAAAAGAGGTTACAAAACGGAATATGACACTTCTATAGCAATTCTCTTCTTTTTACCAGTCACTGAACTCACTTCGAGGATGCAAGGAATTTTTCCCTAGCCCTGGAGTTCAAGCCTCCATAGTGTTCAAGTACAGGAAGCACGATCTCATCTCTTCAGCCTTTAGCCACATCAGTGGACATTTTCTCTTATGGACCTGGAAGAGGGAAACCCCCCACTTAGATAGTCATGGGGTACTTGTCTGAAGCACGTGAACACATAAAAACACAGCAATACTTTGCAGAAATACACATTTTTTCTACACATTTGTTGTTGATGAGAAAGGGCAACTGTTTAGAGAAAATTGAAGAAAAATCCAACCAAAGAAAAAGATCTTTC
>NW_010400671.1:0-5684 GCF_000710305.1 Buceros rhinoceros silvestris | reverse complement strand
CCCTAGTGCTTCCTAGCCTATTTTTGTCCCTCTCTCAGCTCTCCTGGACTACTCTTCCTGCACTTAGGAAAGGTGAGCTTTCTCCCTCCTTTATCTTCTTCACAATGTAGATAGCTGAAGAAAGGAAAATGAGAAGTATGTCTCTGCCCGTTTCTACTCCCTGGTAAGCCTCTAGTTTACCAAGTACAGCTGTCAGATGATTGCCTTGCCATGGTTTTCTTCCATTAGTTGTCAGGGTCAGTGTGCTTTAAATCTTCAGTTTGTACACCACTGCTGACATACTGGTTGCACACACCTGTGGTACTTCAGGTCTTTGTGCAGAGGAAAAGTGAAGGCTTCTCTTCCTGAATGGGGTGGGAATTTTGATGAAGATGCATAAAGGCAATGTATTACATAGAAACTTCATCCATTGACATATTCAATAAATGCGATAGTTCTAGATGTAACCAGAGATGACATATATTAGATATTTTTTTGACCCGAAATCTCTCTAGTGCATATAAAGCATGAAAGTTTAGAATCAACAGTAAATTCCTCCTTTATTTTTCAGCAAATTTGTCTAACTTCAGGGTGTCTTTCTGATATGTGGAAAAAATGTTGCCCCTGCATAATGAGATCTTTTTCCCATAGTGATCATCACATAGCGATGATTCACACATCTACCATATCCATTCTTTTTAGATATTTTTTCAAGAAGTTTTTTCAAGAAGTCTTATAACGCTGCTTTCGTGAAAGCTATTTCACAATTTTTACTAACCTCTTCTCTATTTATGTTTTCTTTCCAGTTCTTCCATGGTGTGGCTCACCTGCATAGTGAGTGGGGATTTCTTTATACAATTATTTGATGTAATGCCATGATTCTTGACTTTGGGCTTTCTCTTAGAATAACACAGGTGCATGGCAGGGTCCCTCAGCACCAGATCCACACGGTTTTTAAACACTTCCAGGGATGGGGACTCTACCACCTCCCTAGGCAACCCGTTCCAATGCTTAATAACCCTCTCAGTAAAGAAATTTTTCCTGATATCCAACCTAAACCTCCCCTGGCGCAACTTGAGGCCATTCCCCCTCATCCTGTCATTCTCAATATGGGAGAAGAGATTGACCCCCACCTCCCTACAACTTCCCTTCAGATAATTGTAGAGAGCAATAAGGTCCCCCCTGAGCCTCCTCTTCTCCAGACTAAACAGTCCCAGCTCCTTCAGCCACTCCTGATATGTAAGGGTACGTTAGCATCCGTGAAAGTTAGAAGTACTACACAATGATTTAATAAGTACTTCACAAGTATTGTTTAACTAACCAGCATGTTACTTTATCTGCTAATGAGTTGGCTTCCCTGTTACTCAAAGATGCACCGTAAGTTTCCACACCATATGTTTTCATACAACACATTTTTTAGGGGAAGTGTTGCTGTAGTAGAACCTAGGCCAGGAGCAGGCCACAATAATGGGCTTTGGCTTCTTGCAGAAGGAAAACCACAGATGTGTCTCCAAGTGGTTCCACTTCATCCTCTGGCCATTGGTGACTGAAAAAGAGCTTTCTTCTGGAGAAGGCATAGCAGCTTCAGTTGAAAATACCACTTGATAGAAAACTTAATGTATTCTGCCATCATCACCTCCTGTGATTGGGTTTCCTCATTTGCAAAATTGCATGTCTTGTTTTAGGTTAAGCTGTGTCAGTTGCCTGTTCCACCTACTCAGATGCACTTGGCAAATTTGCTTCATTATTTCAGGGACTTCTCTGCGTCATGCTGAAACTGAAGTGTTGATCTCTTTAACAGGCCGGTGTGTTCATTGTTATTCCAGATTCCAATGTTGACATATGTCTAACATTTAATTTCTATTGTCATTCACAGGCATATGTGTATGTCTATAATAGCCTCAAGAGAAAAGCATGAATCTGTTATAAAATGCTGAAATCATAACTTCTTTGCTTAGTTTCAGTTCAGTTTCAGGTTTCACTATCACCTGCCAAGCTAACCAAGCTTGTCCTAAATCTGTCTGGAAGACGAACTTTGGCAAGAAACCTGATCAATAACTTTTATGTTACAATCACCTTCCCATTCCCTCTTTTGGTCTTCTGTGCCTGATCTTGGCTTAAGCTACTTTTTGCGGTCACTGCCTGAGCTGCTGATGACAGGCTCTGTTCCAGTCATGAAGGACAGGGACTCTCTCCTAGCTGTATTCAGGGTCAGAATTTCCTCTTAGAATGGTAAGAAGACTTGCTGAGGTCAACGACAACAGAACTGTAATTTTTTATAAAAATTTAAAACTGAAAACATATAACTAAGGGAAGTGGAAGCAGGTTTCTTCATTTTATCTGCTAACAATATTATCTGGAACAATTCCAGTGGGGAAAGAGAATGTTAAAACTTTGGAAACAATGAGAAATACTTTGTGTTTAGCATCAATAGGACCCAAACCAAGTTCCAAACGTCTTGGAATATCAATATGCTTACTGACATTTAAAAGAGGGGTAGGGATTTTTTCCTTGAAATATCAAAACGGAGAATTTCAGTGTTTTCAGATAAGAAGTAAAACATTCAGGAAAGCCAATGTGAAATCATGAAACACGCAGTTTTGGCCACTTCAGTGTTTCTTTTGCTTAGCTATTTTACTCAGCTCTGCCATTTACTCATACTTTTCATCCATCATCTACAGGATAACATTTCCCCTGCTCAGTACCAAGAGCTTTAAATTAAGATCTCAAAAGCACACACTTTTCAGAGTGTATTTTCCCCCTGATTACTGTTAACACTGAGGAAGGCAACACTTGTGGTCTCATGCTTGTTATTAATTACCATAGAATTTAGAATGCTAACAGCCCTCTACAAGGGTGTGAATTCTCCCCGCTCCGAGATTGTAATAAACCCCCTGCATGCTCATAAATTTAAAGGTTTTAACTAACAACAATGAACATAAAAAGGAACAGCTGCACGAGCTCAGACAAGCATGTAACCCCTGGTAACTTGGGACAAACAAGTCCTTTTGTAGTTGGTCCTTTTACCTGAAGGTTACCTCAGCAAAGCTCTCACTTAACTTGATGGTAGAAAGCAGAAAGCGGATAACCCAGGAACGGATGGATCATTAACTCTTTGTTTCATTGTCACGTTCTCAGCTTCTACTTTCTAGTGAAAAGATTAAACTTGTGGTACAGCGTGGTAGTGATCAGTAATGGGATGAATTTCTAGTGATGTAGAATGGGTGTGGGTTTTTCATTCAAGATGATGAAATCACAGCCATAAGTCCATGTCTTGAAGTCAAATGTGCCATTAACTGGCCATTAACTGCTTTCTTAGCATTAAAATAAGGCATCCAGTATTCCAGAGTTTGTCCTAAGCAAAACTTGTGTTTATCTGCATTTCTCTTTTTTTTTTTTTTTTTCTTTTCATTCATTATTTTGCAAAGAAGGAATAAGGCATCCAGTATTCCAGAGTTTGTCCTAAGCAAAACTTGTGTTTATCTGCATTTCTCTTTTTTTTTTTTTTTTTATGTTCAGTTACTAATTTGCAAAGCAGGACAAATTAGCGTGAGTGGCTTAAACTACTCCTGTGATGCAACAGTTGGGGGTTTGTTGCCAAACATTCTTCATGCTCTGTGTCTGTCAGGAAAGAAAGGCAAAGAATTGCCAAGTCAGGAAAGAAAGCAGAAAATTATTCTTTGGCAGATAATGCCTATCACTTCTGTGATGGTGTAGCTTCATGCCCATGAGAAAATCAGGGCCAAGTTATGAAGAAGCTATGCAATACAAATACGTCCTGAAATGCTTGTGGTCATGACAGAAGAGAGAGAACACAGGACATGCCCAAGGTCAGAACAGAAGAAAAATCTGCGATAAGGCCATGATTTCTACCCAAATTTTACGCATTTTCATTCCCTGTGATAATTCAGACAAAGTCAGAATCTAAGGCACCTGAGTTCAGGTAGGGAGGAGAAGGGAGAGTGGAAGAATGCTTGATTGTGCAAACTATGAATGCCTGAGGACATTGCCCTTCCCGCAGCACTTACATGACTCTGCCTTCTCTCACATGACCACAACTTACTACCTCTCTTACTGCCTCTTTTCCTTCAGACACTCCTGGCAGATGGCTTAGCTGTCTTAACTGTTCACAAGGACAAGTTTGTCACTGCAGACCATCTCACCAAGGGCAAGCAGAAGAGCTCTTCCACTTATTTAGCTGATACATGCTCAGCTTAAAAGCAGGTGTGATTTTAAGAAATTTAGGAAATGGCAAATTGTAAATAACAATGACAAATAAATGACAAATAAAGGATGAGCCAAAAGCTTATTTTTCAGAGCTTATCATGAAATTGATTAATTGCCTTTTGTGTTTTTTTCTATAAGCCAGCCTGGTTGGAAGTCATGGGTTGGGAGGCGAAGAACAGTCTTGGTCCTCCAGGCTTATGGTTTGAGAGTCACAGCAGCCTAAAAGGTCACAGACCTTAAGCACTGTGGCACTTCTTCAAATAAACCTTTCAGCTTCCATGAACTGGTAAGGCTCCAGCTCATTTTTCCATGGAAGCCTACATGAGTTACCTTCTCAAACCTCACTCAGTGATTTTGAGCATCATCACTATTGCTGAACATCATGAGGAATTACTTCTTTGGGGGCTGCTGCCAAGAGTTTTGACCAAACTCTGAGCTGTTTGTGTCCTGGAGCAGACAGCTGACTTTAGCAAGGCTGCAGCACACACCCTTTCTGTTCACAGAGCAGCAGTGACGTCGGCGCAATTACCACTCTCTGCTGCTTGGGCTGCGCCATCACCCCTCCTGGAGACTGTCTGCTCAAACAGCTGCTGTCAGCTGTGAGGGCTGAGCTCACCAGATGTGAGCCATCTCTGGTCAGAGGTGTTTTTTAACTGTCAGGCATGCAACAGTAGAGGCAGCATGAGGAAGATTTACAGAGTGAATGAGGACTGTGTCCTCCTCCTGCGCTGTTAGCTCAGCCTCTGAGAGCCTTGTGTAACCTGGGACACATTTCAGGAGAGAGGCTGCACCAGGTCTTCCCTGACAGGGGCTTTGGTGTCCTGCCACAGTTGCACAACCAGCCTCCTGGACAGCTACACCACCGCATTACTCTTCTTTGTGTTGCCCGGTACAGCTCTTGGTGTGTGGATTTCTGCTGTACTGGACGGGCAAGGGTGTAAGGACTGACTAAGAGCCTGCCTTGGACTTCACTAACACTTGCAAGAGACCAGCAGTGAGACAATCCTGTTATTGCTGTGCTGACCAAGCAGTCATCAGAGTATGAAAGATCCTGGAGCAGGAGCAGTGGCTGTCTTACATTGCCTGTATTCAAGAGTGCGTTACTTTTCTCATGGGTTAAATCTGTTCTTTAACTGTGACTTCTAAAAGCAGGAAGGGGGTAGGTTGGGGTTTTTTTCCCAGCTCTAAAAGCCAGTCTCCAGAATTACTGCTGAGATTATTGTTTTCATGGGAAGCACAGGCAGGTAACAGCAGATGCTACAAGATAGGATGTAGAGGAGGGAGGCGATCAAAAGCAGGGCTTACAGTTTTTCTTTCAGCAGAAGCCTTTTCAGAAGGGTGCAGAGAAAGGGAGCAAATCTTTGTGCAGTGCTGTGAGCTGGTGTCATGCCTTACAGGACATTTTCTTCTTAGGGAGAGAAGCCCCAGCTCCACTTCTGCCATTGAACCTTGCAGCCTGGCTTGTCCACCCCTGGGAC
>NW_010400670.1:342-32161 GCF_000710305.1 Buceros rhinoceros silvestris | reverse complement strand
CCAGTCCCACATCAGCAGCCACTTCACAAACGTATCAAGAACTCATTAGATTAAAGCAGAGGCAAACTCTACTGCCAACTGGGAAATACAATTGATTTTTAAAATTTGAAATATAGAAATGTAACACTCAAGCACACTTCCCTCTGTAAGTAATAGTCCCTCTGACAAAACTCTTCTTCAGAGTCACAGGTCAAATATTGCAGGACAAAACGATGGGTGAAAAGGAGAGGTTAGCAGAAAGAGGTATTAGACTCAAGATTGTTCAGTGTCATCCATGGCAGGGAAAGAAAAGATTCTTTGTATTCTATACCTTCTCCTGAACACTGAGACATCCATCTGACATCTACGGTGACATTTCAGTGGATTTCCATGGAACTACTTGCATTTACATCAGTAAAATTTTCTTTACATAGGCAAAAAGATAGATATAAATTTTGTCAGTAAAATATCTGATCTGTTTCAGAAGCAGAACTCAGTGAGTGCTGATTTTGTCAGTTTATTTGGTAGATAAGATAATGCTTCTCAAGTAAGAGCATTCTGTTTCTGATATTATTTTTTCTGTTATGCTTGTTATTGCCTTTAAATTTCTATTATTACTTCTAAAAGACTGCTGTGAATTCTGTGTTGATCAGAAGAACTGACTTTGACTGGATTCCTGGACAAGGGAGGTGGCTGTTCTCCAGGTTAATCTTCAGTTGATTAATGAATTACCCTAGAATAAAACCAAAAAGCCCATGCATGACTTCACATCAGGGTATGTGCACAAATACTTACACCTATACACTATATACACCTTTTTTTTTTTAACAAAAGTATTAAGGTATTAAAACACTTTACAAAAACATTGACAGGTTTGGTTTACATCCAGCTTTTGAGCAGTAAGGCTAAAAGCAGACCTTATCATGCAATCAGTCAGAAGTACCGTCTCTGTTCTGAAGATACGGGAAGCTTCTCATCAGCTGCCACAGCGCTGGATGGAGACTTTGGAAATGGTGGCTGAAGGTTCAAACACCTGAAGGTCTTGTGAAGGCATGCTGCTAACTTCCTGTGTCCCCTCCCTTTTATCATGGCTTGCAGCCAATTCATTGTGAGGCTTGATGCAACATTTGCAAAATGTATAGAGGTTCTCTGATAAAAAGCCATCAACAAATTCTATCACCATCATTATTTGCATTTATCTTACTATAGAGCAGTGCAATAGACTTTACTATGATACACCAAGAGCAACCTATGAATCACTGCCAGCTTACTCAGCAGAGCATGGACAAGTTGTGGAAATTTACTTGAACGTAATTCTTTTTCCTCAGAAGTATCAGACAGACTTCACCCTTCAGCTGAGAAGGGATATCAGTTCCACAGAAATTCTTGACGAACCAGGTCATTCAAGGCCTTGCATAAGCCAATAATACTCACAAGTGCAAAAGACTTATTAAAACCTGTCCCAAGCACTTTGTCAAGACAGGGTGAGAATAACATAGACAAGGTAATTATCAAAAACTTACCTGTAGGTGACTTCATAGGTCTCAGAGACTGCAATATTAGCAGAAAACATCTGATAGAAGAAAAAGTAATGACAATTTTGTCTCTTCTGCAGGCTCCAGTGTGCATAAAGATACTTAAAACAGGCCTCTATTCAAGTAAAACAATGAATATTCACCAGATTAAATGTAAACATGTCTACACATACCAGCTGAAGCTCTTATCTTTACCTCATTACATCTGAACATCTGGCATCTAGACCATAGACCAATTAATATATTTTCTGTAATCAGGTGACTGATATAGACTAAGGAAAGGCAAAACGCTTTTGCTTAGTCATTTCCACAGCTAAATCAATCTGTAAAGGCTTTGTGCTATAGAAGGTTTTTGAGTTCAGATGGAAAAAAACATGCCAGTAGAACTGGACATTTATTTGTTGGAGAGCTGCCTTTCACACACATCTTGTCTCTTAATAGCCTCTGCTCCTGAAAAGAATTACAAATTTTTTTTCAATTTACTTGAAAAGCTCAAGTATTTAGTGCACTCCAACAGCACACGACCCATTAAAAATCACAACGATATGCTTTTTCATACATACCTTTAAGTCTAGCTGTAACTGGGTCTAAAGCTATGCAACTCAATAACAAAGCTAATGCATCTGTTCAATGGAGGGCCCGTAAACTAAGTTCTTTGGTTTCTTGAAGAAACCAAACCAAACCAAACCCACCCTAAGAGCCCACGAAGGGACCCTAGCAAATGATACTTTTGGAGCAGGATCAGCTGCACATGGAAGGCATAACTCTGAGTTGAACTACAGAGAGATCAATAACCGGTGGAAAATTCTGTGCAGAACACCCATTTCTTTGTGTCAATTTTTTTCCCTTTTGAGCTTCTGAAGCATCTCAGAAAGCTGCATCAGGTCTCCCACGCTAACTGGACACTCAAAAGCCTTAATAAGGCATAAGATATGGAGAAGCTATTAATGCCACACATACTTTTCTTTGGAAGTCTTTTCTAGGCATGGCATTCAGAAAACAGTTTCTATTGGCATTAAAAAGAAAATTCGGAAAATTGATTAATGGTCTGATCTTCACCGAATGGAGATTTCTCAAGCTGACTCTCTTGCCCCTTTTCAATGCCACAGTCACACTGAATCTGACCATGGCAATTACACTGACACAGGCCGTGCAGTCTTCTCTTATATAAATATATTTTTATGACAGCAGAGGAACGAATACAACTCAAGGAGCTCATGAAAAGCAAAGTCACAGGTATCCTGTAATAATACTGCTATCACTGTCAATAAAACTAGCCTTAATCACATCTTGAGCAAACAGAAGGATTTATTGCTATTATTAGTTAATGTCTGAAGATGTTCTTGTGTTCATATTTTCTTAGAAAATTAATTGTTCATCTGGACGCTTTTTACTTATCAGTCTCCATTTTAAAATACCCTACAATTATTTTTAGAAGTGCTGACCCTGCACAAACATAGGAAAAAGAAAAGGCCGATCTGGAACAGAAGACAAAATGTTTACTTAGTGGCAATTTTGATGCATTTTCCTCTCAACAATAAGCAAATAAAATCAAACAGAGCAGATACATAGCCACTGGAGCACTGATGATGTAAGTCTAGGTCATGCACGCTACCATTTCTATGTACTTTTTCCTGAAGCCAAGGCCGAGATCAAATATTGTGTCTGAGGAAAAAGGTCAGACAGCACCTAGAAACTGCATTTCAAAACCTAGATTCCTTGGATAATCTCTAGCCATTGGAAACTGAGAAGACTAGTATTCTGAAAATTTTCCTAAGAACAGATTTGTTTTAATTACACGTTTAATAGGGAAAACTTGGGGAAAAAAAGTCTAAACTTTCTCAGAGCACTCCAGAAACATGAATTTATTTCATTTTGAAAATGTTAAAAACATTTCTTGCTGATTTCATTGTTTATTTATATTAAGCTGTGTGGCATTCCATTGAAAATCATAGATAAGCAAAGGAAAAGGTTGACTTGAAATATTTTAACCATATTAAAATTATAAATTATACCTTCTTGAAATGAAAGCAGGTGATAAATAAAGATTTAACCTTTCAATGGTCTCAAATCACAGTAATCAGATTTATTTTTTAATTTAGAATTTCACTGAAAGATACTAAAGTACCAGATCCTCTCTCCCCCACAAATTCAAGTCCGGTTTCTGACCTGCTTTACTATATTCATTGCTGGTAAAGATTATTTTATTACCTCCCCATGAGCTAAATTGTTCCTGTTTGGCACAGACTACTGGAAAAATCAATACAGACCCAGAGTACTGTAGAAGTAGTAACAGGAAACACAGGGGTTTCTCAGAACTCCCTGACTGTCCTGAGAGATGTGTCAAACAATTTAAGGCACCCATTTAGAGAGGTACAGTATATTCACTACTATTAATTTCACTGTGCTGGTAACAATAAAGCTCAATAGCTACTTTTATGGCTGATTATTTTTAGAAGTTACAATGAAGGAAGAAATAGGAATGAGCACTGTAATACCTGCACAAAAAACAGAAGAAAGCACAAGACTTTCTGAAAGGAAGACTCCAGAAGATGATCAAGATGTCAGTAATAAGCTCCCTCTACACAAAAAAAAAAAAAAAAAAGAAAGAAAAGCGGTAGGATTAACTATGTGAGTATTTGTTTTGAGAGAGAAAAAATGCAGGTTGATACAAATTGTGCCTGTGTGTTATTTCACGTAGTACATGAGACTACAGGATGACATACAGTGTGAACTGCCTTTGAGAGCAAATGGAGGACAGACCAGACTTATAGAAGCAGAGAAGGAAACAGGAAAAGAAAATACTTATATGTGATTTAATTGGAGTATAGAAACTCTATGTAAGCATCTCACATCTCAGGTGTATACAACCCTAGGGTCTCATGAATCATTACTGCTAAGCAAATAGTATTCAACTTTACATTACGGGAATCGGTGTGCAAGCTACATTTTTTCCTTCTTATACACTGCTCAAAAACTCAGCTCATCATATCCATTCAATGTTGCTGCTAAGTGTAAGTTTTCACTATTTCAAAAGTGCCTGAAACTGCTTCACTTATAAAGCAAACACTGCTCTTTGTTCATGTGATGGTTATTCATTCGGCCATTAGGTGAGACACTGGAAAATAAATACTGATAGTTTGGTTTTGAATGCTGGATTGCACAAACCACGTAAGTCCCTCTTGGGAGAACAATGATGGTACACTGTTTTTTCTGTGATTAGTCATTAGATACTATTGCACTTCTTTCATAAGGAGGATGGTATAATACATACGGCTGCATTTAAAAACCCCATACTTCTCAATAAATAAACGACATCCGCTTCCCTATGCTCATGTCCTAACTTGGCCTCTTGCCAGCATATTTATGAATTCCATAGAAGAAAATATAAGTAAACAACTAATAAAATTTGTACTAAAAAAGGTCTTAAAGTTACTAAGTGTATTATTTCATTAATACATTGTAATTTGTAGCGTTTAGTAGTAGACAGCACTGACAGAGACTTTTGGGCCAAGTGACTGCCAGCCAAACCTGACTACCTGGCAAGATACTGCAGCTAAACGGGTTTACCTGGCCCTGGAATGAACCTGAGGAAATAAAGCTCCAAAGATGGTTTAGGATGAAATGGATAGTTTTAATGGCAGGGACCATTATCCAGATAGTGAATGAAAATGGTGGTTGTGTGATAGCAGCTTCTGTCCTACAGGCATGAAAGTGCAATTCTGAGTCCCTCTGATTCCAGTATTGATCTAAAGCCTATAGGAAACTGGCCAGAATATTCATTGCCTTCCATTTACTCCTTTGCAAAGAGCATAAAATGTTGTCAGCGTGTGTAATGACTCAAAAAAGGCAAGGCTGAGCACGGAGCTCACCCCTAACTGCTGAGTTGAGCAAAACTGAAGAGGCTACACTGTGAAGTTTTCTTCCTGTTCTCCATGGCCTCATGATCTATAAAAGATGCTACTTTGCAGAGCTCACAGTGGGAGTGTCACAGAGTTTTGCCAATGCTATATATTTAACTTTGAGAATGTTAAAAACCTTTGTTTAAAGTCAAAGGGAGAAAAAATCCATAGAAAAAAAATTATGGGTTAAAATATAAATATTAACATGACTTTCCTTTCTGTATTCTAAATTTGCTCAAGTCTGTAGATCTGTTTTTCATGTAGTAAAGATTTAAATTTTTTTCCATGATTTTATAGAAAATCCAGCAGGGCAATTAAAGAATGAAATCCTGCAGTTACTCATGTAATTTAAAATTATCCCCAAGCAATCATAGTGAAATGCCAACATTTTCTGCATACGCTGGATACACATGCAAATCTCAGTTGTTTATCCTTGCAATGCTATATTTTATTCTTTGAGTGCATAGTTATAATACAAGAAGACAAAGAAAGATATCATGGCACTTCTGTTAAAATTAACATGGAAAATAGTGACAGGCTGCAGTGAACAAGCCAAATTTATCCATAGTGAGAGTCTGACAATGTCAGTGGATTTAAATCAGAAATTAATTTGGGCATGGACATCACAGATACACCACCGGCTTGTTTCATTGAGCAATTATTTTCATTATGCGAGAAACCCAGATTGAAACTGGTGAAACTGTATAGCTAATCTGACTCAACGCATGCTGGAAAGTTCACTGTATGCTCAACACTCCTTAGCCGTGTTGCATTATCTTCGCTTAGTCGTACAGGAAATGATAAATACCCGTGTATCCTGATGTGCACTGTTCCTGCAAGTTTACATGAAAGAGAAGTCGAACAAACATCTTCCTGGGACATCTGGGAACTACCAGTGAATAGCTTAAAGTAATTGCAGATGTGAAGGTGAGGCCACAGAGCGTTTCATTCACTTACGTACCCTGAAGCAGCCACCTTATTTGTTAGATACTTGATTGTAGTGTAATGTTGGCTGGGAGAAAAAAAAAAGAGGGGGGGTTTGGAGGGAATGGGGGGCAAACAAACAGAACAGGAATGAACAAGTGCTGTGGTAGGTGAGTAACAACAGGTGTTTTAGCACAGAGCAACCTGAAAATAAGAAAAGTTACTTTTTAGATATACTGATTATTTTACTTATTTTAGACTGTTAGAAAAATTTTACAATAAAACAAAACAATGTCTGATAACTTCAAAATCAGGCAAGGAAGACAATTAAATCTCTGATTCCATGATTTGGGGATTACAAATTAACTAAATTTATGACACTGCATTCCATAAAGTCACAGGTTTGTACAATGGCTTTCAGCACTTGTGAACAATTCCCATTATGTTGCTAGCACGCACTAATACCAGCTAGAAGGTCATAGCCATATGACCACAGCCAAGAGATTTTTTTATTTTTCTACAAACTCGAAGCAGAAAGACAGAATAGAATTTTTGTGCAATGTATTTATCCATCTGGCAATTAGGTTGAAAAGCTTCTATATATATATATTTTTTTTTTGTAGTAAATGCAAGAACACAAAATATTACCTAAAACAAAAGCCCTCAGCTTCAAGAAGGGATTACAACAAATGAAAATCATGTAGAAGGTTGGTAAATACACACTGATTTCCTAGAAGTGGTTTTTCTTCTGAAGTAGAAAGAAAAAAATTTTTCTCTTATAACGAAGTTAATGCATCAACAATTACTTTTGCTTATAGTGATAATTGTTTGCTCAGTTCTGGCATCCTCACTCAGTGACGGCTGCATTATATACGAACATCCTTTACTGTCAGGGAGCTACTTGCACTGGGGCCTTTACAGGGCAGAGTTTCCAAATAGAATAATTTATTTATTTCCATTAATCCAGTGTGATGCTCATGGCCAGATTTTCAGCTGGCATGAATTAGGATAACATCACAAAGTCACACCATTTTAAACAGTTGCTTTAAAGGCATAAACACAGATGATCTGTTGATTTGCCTCAGATGTTACTGGTGCTCTTTTGTTTTCTTGTTCAGTCACTTAAAGAAGCTGAAATGGGCTGACCAACAACCATACAGGAACAGTCAATCACAAGTGACCCCCTCACACTTCAAGTCCATTTTCTCAGGTTCCCAGCAACCCACATCCTATATTTTTTCTCATAACTTCCCATCTTCAAAAAAATTAGATACTTTTGCCCCTTATTCCAGGCTTTTCTTTCTCTAATGGTTACAATCCTTATTCCATACAGGCTAAATGGCCTTTCATGACCGCTCGGACCAAAAGCTCAATGCCAAAATTTGCCCTTTAATTTAAGTAATTCACCTTACTTCCTGAATTTAGCTCCACTCCGAATCCTGAAATATTTAACACCATGTCCCTTTTCACCCTTAATTTTGCTGTTAAACCAGGGAATCTCTGTTAGCTCTTTCTCACGAGATTACCATCTCCATACACATTCTGGATTGCATCCATTTCATTGTTCCACACAGGGGTCCACTGCTGACATGTGGACTGGTATAAGCAATCCCCACATTGTTTCATAAAACGTATGTATAAAATACATACATACTCATTTATATACATACCTATAAGTGTCTTTTGACTGTAAATATTTTTAGCCAGTTTCCAAGAAAAACATTAAACTGCATAATCCAAATTCTCATACAGTGCAAGCTCATTACTTTGTCCTTTGTTTGGTTATTTTGGGACAAACACTTCGCATATCCAAAAGATCCCCTTGACACACCTTAACAGTGCATTTAATTAGACAGCTGAGCCCTTCTTCAGAAGGTATTACTAGATCCGGGTATCTAGCCTTAACGTAATATTGAAGAATTGGCATTTGATTATATAATTAAATCACCCACTATTAAAACAAACAGGAAGAAAACAACAAAGGGATGAAAATACCTACACTTCAGGGAAAACATTAACTCCTTGCTGTTAAGAAGAAATTTCTTTTCAAGTGCATTACTTCCATAATGTTCACTTCAGTATTTCTTCTACATTGCAGTCCATCATTTGAAGGAGTAGCTGCAGAAGACAAGAAATTTCAAATAAGGGGCCAGTTCTGTAACACAGTATTGCCATGTGTCAGAATTCTTCACAGACCATAGAAAATTTTTCACAGATCACTGTGTGGTTGTAATAGCAAATCTTATTGAAAATAGGATATAAACAACATGGTTGTGGCTTTTATGAGATATTCATAACTGACTCCAAGCCCACTCATGACTGAGGCACCATCACTAAGGAACTTCCAAACTACCCATTTCATGTGATGTGTTGATAGTTTCCTTCCTAATTTACAATCTCCCTCTGTCCCTTTCTCCTCACATCCTTTCTTGTTTACGCATGTGGCAGTAATAAGCTTCTGAGCTAGGCTGATCCTTATTTAAATCTGACTCACACAGGAATACTTTCAAAAACAATTTCACAAGAGTGAAGTTCGAAATCACTACTAGAACAGTACCTAGTACTTATATTTACATATACATTATATTTATTCATACTTTTGCTATATATACTGCCATTAACAATGTTTAGGTAATACTTTAACAATATGAATGGTTGACTATATAGTGGGTAGTTCAGATTATCTACAATTTACAGGCAGTTCAGAGCTCAGACAGGATGCCAAAGTACTCTTGGATCACACTGTAAGGCATCGGCAGGACCACATTAGAGCTGGCAGGCTTGACTAGGACATGAATACATGACCCAGAAGGGTCTAAGTCCTGCCCAAAATAGCAGTCCTACTTTAGATGGGTAAATATTGTCTTCTGCTAAGATCAGTTCCTTAAAAGGAGGCAGTGACATGCAGCACAGTGACAGAGCTGTGCCTGGCACCAGTGTCTGCATCTCTGTAAGGAGTCATGCAAACTCACCTGAGCCTGAAGGACTGTCTTTGCACTATGTGATGAGCCATGCAATCCTGCTTGATGATTTCTCAAGAAAGATGAACTCTTCTTTCTGCCTAGGTCTCATTCTCATTAAAAATGCTATTACAATCTGCTTCAGACACTGATGTGGAAGGGGCCCTTTCACTTGCTTTCGCTTCTCAATGAATAACTTAATAAGTTTCCTCAAGTAGTGCTTTACCCTTGCCCTTCCCTTCTGTGTTGTTAGTTGAGAAAAGCTGAAGAGCATTCCGCCTTCTCATTTACTTTGATTATTTACAGTCTCACTCTTACCTTCACTGGTATAATTGCTTATGAGTTACACAAAATCAGTCACTTGCCTTTATTCATACTGAACAGCACCACAGACTACAGTGAAGGCACGCTGAGTGCAACATACTTCAGTTTATGACACCTGTGAATCTCACCAGACCGAAGAACTTTAACAGGCAAAGTAATTCTGAGAGTAAATTCCATTGTCTCTGCAAAACAGGACATGGCTTCTGCCTCACCTCAGACTCTGTCTCTAAAATTAACCCATTTCATGATGGTTCCCAATGTGTCAATACACTGTGTTGAATCCCCATAAACTGAATGACTCAAGTACAAGAGGACCATAAATGTCAACAACTGTATGCACTTTCCCTTCTCAATGTCATGTTAAGAAAACCTGTACCTATGAAGAAACAACTATTTGGAAGTAGAGACCTTAGATCTGAGGTTATTCAGATTTCAGGGTTAAGAGAAATTCAGCTGAAAGCCAAGATCAAAAGTCTCACCCCTAGTTCTGGCATAGCTGTGAAGCTTAGGCAAGTCTTACTACTGTGCAAATAAAATTTAAAAAAACAAACAAAAAAAAAACCCCCTATAACAAAACAAACAAAAACCCCACAAAAATGTCCTGAGAACTGTTCAGGAGAATCCATCAGAACCAGTCAAATCCTTGAACTCCAGTTCAGCCTTCTATTGCAAGCTTTTATTACACCACTCATCTTAAAACTAACCCGGGACCAAAGAACTCCATACCAAAGACTTCGTGCTCTCAGTTTGTCACAATTCTCTGTTCTGTCCCTTCTTCTTTTATTTTAAATGTAACCAGCAAAGTATTTATTTGAAGAGAGATGCACTTATACTGAGAATGTAAACTGCAGTGAACCACAGACAATAAAACCAGTGAAAATTATTGCTTGAAATTGTAGTTACTTTATAGCAGCCAAGAAAATCCTCCCCAGGTTCTGAAGTTTTCTTTGATGAGCCTGTAAAATTCCTACCTACAAAAATCATCATGTGAAAGCTGTTAGATATGGAAGTAGCCAGATAACTATAATTCAGTATGGTCATGAGAGGAAAAGAAGGTTCTTGTTGGTCTTCTGATACCCTAATCTACTATCTCAAGCATCAAGCCAGAAGAAAAGGCCACTCCACAGTGACAGCAGCATCAGTCACAGAAGCATAGCCTGTTAAAGCAATATTCAACAATAGGCACAACCCAACTATTGCTCTATCCCACTTACCTTGAATTACCTTGATGCACAGTCTGCTCTTTTCTCAGCTCTGCCGCACAGCGAACAAAAGACATATTGTCTGAGTTATTAACAAGACTGAAAATAAGCACGGAGCCTGTGAAAAATGTATTCATTCTTGGGTAAGCATTTATTGACATTCTAATGTGTTGGCTGCCTCCTCTATTTCAGGAGCTCTGAGGACCTTCATTATCAGGAAGTCACCTCATTCCCTCAGAACAGAAGAAATTCATGTGGGGGGTAAATTGTATATATTCTTTAATGTACTATAGACAAACAATGCTTATATTGTCTTCTGGTTTTGCTGCCTGAGAGATTCTTCCCCACAAACACAAGCAGTTGGAATTTTCCCCATTATTCTTTTAATCCTTGCTCAGCTGCCACCATGGCATTTGGGACTGCTCAATACAGTTTTCAAAGCACTGCATCTGATATTTATGAACCTATAAACTGGTGCCGTTTGTTTGAAGCATCTCAGGCTGTTGGCAGGGCTTGCTGTCGTTTTTGATTGCGAACAAGTTCTGACTGCATTTCAGGTTCATTCAGAGCGAAACCTTGAAAAATCCAGTAAAATCCACTGAACAACTTCAGGCATCTCTATATCCTCATCAGCCCTGGGTGTCTTCAATACCTTTTGAGGAAGGTATAGCTGTGAACTTGTCCCTATTGTCCTTCTCTTTACACATATCCCTTTCTTCCAACATCATTAACAAATAGCCACCATGGTTTCAAATGAATTTTTCCAAGGAAACCTGACTTCCCAGTCCTAAGTTTGCTGATATATACATTTACTGCAGAAGAACAAAGACTAGAAGGGATACATTTCACATTGGCTCAACTCAGTGTAGCATGCTGACTAGATAATTTCAATAATGGCTTGGCAGCTATATATCCTTCTGGCATTGTCATCACTGCAACCACTCTACAATGGCGGTAGTCCAGCTCTTGTTCACCCCAAGGGTATTCTAAGCTAAAGGGTGGCAGAAGCCTGGAAAATGCTACAATTTTCTACCTGTTTTCCTATGGTCGCCTCTTTCTCCACCATTACTGCGTCATCATCCCGGATGGAAGCAGTAACACTGCACATCTTTCTGCCTATTTTTCCACTGTTTTAAAGACTCTCTTCACATTGTAAAGTGGAAAAGCCCCCAGATGCAAGGCACAACAAGCTATGCCTAATAACTTCTGGTGCCAGAGCAAAGACTGAAGAAAGCATTTCATCAGTATCTCATCATTTAGATGATGCTCCTCAGAGTTTTGTTTTGCAAATAAGAGGTTCACACAGCTCTCCTTGACAAAGCAAGTATAAACAAGCTCCTCTTATTAAAGTACTTATATGTCCTCCATCACCACAGACAACAACTGTATGAGTAAAATAAACGATACCATGGACCATTCTTGACATGAAAATGCCATTTTCCATGCCATTCAAATCCTCTTTACCATGGTTTTGTCCGGGGCAAAGTAGCATTCTTTCAAGTAATTCCCAGCAAAGGTTGGGTTTTAACACAAGTCAAGGACCTTTTCCAACAAGCAGTTTCCGACTCTGGTTAAGAGGGAAAGATTTTAACCTTAAGATCATGGGGAGACCATATCACTTGGCACCAAGGATAGAAATATTCCCTGACATTGTTTAATTTTCTAGCAAAAATGTAGTAACAGTCTCTAAGTATCTCTCAATACTTAATCTACTGAGCTTCATCTTAAGGTGGGAGATTACAAATCACACTTGGCAAAGGCAAGGAGAATACTGTTTACTTTCTTGATAGCATTTAGGTATGCAATTCTTACAAATTCAAAGATTGAAGTAGATCTGATTTTATTCACCAAGGACACTCATGGTCAGAAAGTGCTTTGAACCCACTGTAGGTTAGAATACAAACAAATGGAGCAAATTTTCTTTTTATGGGATAAATGCCAAAGCTGACCCTGTCGTTCTGCTGCCACTAAACCACAGTAAACGTGACACTTTATCAACTTCAGATATGACTCATTCCATGCTAAGACAACATCGAAAGTAAATTGAGTTTCCCTTTAGTTATACATCTTCTCTACTAATTATGAAGGCAGCCTTGATGACTATTTTGGTATATATACCTTAATTTTACAAGGTTAAAACTATGTGAAATGAATCTCACATTTAACCTATCTGTGAGACTAAAACCATACCTGGAATAAAGAGTGTACAAGGAGCAATATGTCTTAGGAAGGTTAGATTTAGACCTTTGGCTTAATACTCTGCAAGAAGAACTTGAAGCAGGAACTTGGAGAATTCACAGTAAAGATATGATCATTTTACTAACAGCTTTGAACAATTTCTAACCTTTTTTCCTTCTAATGGTAAATTTTAGAGGCAATTTTTTTCATTATCATAGAATCACTGACCTCCAGATAAATCACACTCATTTTATAAAATACTTACCAGTTCCTTTTATTTCTCACAACCAAAGGTAAACATGTAACTGTAGTTAAAGGTTAAGAAGTCAGAAGGATTTATCACTGAAATGACACAGATAAAATCTGCTAAGGAACATCTGCTCTAAAAAATTTATTATTGCAATACTTCCTAAGCACTCTCTTGATTATCTTGCAGAAGTCTGCATGCTAACAAATCTGCTGAATATCAATTTACAGTGGATGTATAGTTACTTCTTAACACATCAGAAAAGCATAAATGCATTAAAATTTCAAGCACAGTCTATCGTGGGACAACCTTGATTACAAAAAGATTAGCTCCAGTGCCAAATGCTTTCTCATATTCTCCATCCCAGATCTTTATTTCTTGTTCTCAGTCTTGAAGTGAACAGTGCAGGCAAATTGTTTGCTCAGATACATCTTGGATCCCTAAACAAATGAGAACAAATGTCTTGTTTTCTTTTGGTGAAAACCATCATTCTTTGCAATGGAGGGATATAAATAAATATACATACATCAAATTATATAACATGTCACAGAGCAGACAGTCACAAGATGAATATGTCTTTTTTTAAAGGCGTAGCCTGAGCATAGATATTGAGAAAATGAAAACGGTACTGCCGTTATAATGTACAGCATGACTTCTTTGACCTGGAGATAAAGGAAGGCAGAGCAACAAGGCATGTCACTCGAAAGGATATAAAACCAGAGAAACCCAAGTGTCCTGATTTTGCGTACACAAGCTTTCCTAAAAGACAAGAATATTTTCTTTAGATTCCCCTGTCTTTATCAATATTGCTTTATTCCCAGAAAGCAGTACTGTCGGTCACTTACAGAGAAATCACTCATTGCTAATGGAAAATCAAATCAACGATATATTCACTTGACTAATGTACTTCCCTAGGTCACATTATACAGGAAAGTTTTTAAAAACCATTTGTTTGACTGATCATATTATAATATGAACTGCTAGCTACTCTGAGTAGCAGACTGTGTTTTAATGCAAGGGCTTTAAAGGTACAGAGTATATTAATATAGGTATATTTAAGGTTCGGATGTGTTCACATGGGGAAGGAAGGAACCTCTCTGCTGCAAAGCAGCTGTGCGTATGGCAGACAGAGGGTGTCTCAGGAAAATGGAGTCTCAGCATCAGCCCACAGAAACTCTGCTGTAAACTGTGCTCATGACCCTGCTAACCTGATCTCCCTCAAGGACAAAGAGACCTGTTTAGTGGATGAGGGAAGGACTGCGGATGCTATCTATCTAGACTTCAGTAAAGCTTTTGACACTGTTTCCTACAGCACTCTGCTGCAGAAACTGGCTGCTCATGGCTTGGATGAGTTCAGATGAGCGTACTCTTTGCTGGATAAAAAACTGGCTGGGTGGCCAGGCCCCAAGAGTGGTGGTGAATGGAGTCAAATCCAGTCGGCAGCTGGTCACCAGTGATGTTCCCCAGGGCTCAGTACTGGTGCCTGTTCTCTTTAATATCTTTATCAATGATCTGGATGAGGGGATCAAGTGCACCCTCAGTAAGTTTGCAGATGACTCCAAGTTATGCAGGAGTATTGCAGGATATCTGCTTGAAGGAAGGGAGTCTTTACAGAGGCATCGGGACAGGCTGGATCGATGGGACAAGGCCAAGTGCCAGGACCTGCACTTTGGTCACAACAACCCCCAACAACCCTACAGGCTTGGGGAGGAGTGGCTGGAAAGCTGCACAGCAGAAAAAGACCTGGGGGTGCTGGTTGACAGCCGACTGAACATGAGCCAGCAGTGTGGCCAAGAAGGCCAAAGGCATCCTGGCTTGTACCAGTAATAGTGTGGCCAGCAGGAGGAGAGAAGTGATTGTTCCCCTGTACTGAGCACTGGTGAGGCCATACCTTGAATACTGTGCAAAATATGACGGGCAGGAGACAGGTCTACATATTACCTGGAGGAGTTATGCATTGTTCAGCCTATTACTGTATTATTTCTCTGTCAGATTCACATTCACCATTTTTGTCTTAGGGTTTTTTTCAACGTATGCTATTATTATTACTTCACATCAGTCAAAATAAACTAATACCAGCTACACAAAATAGCAGTGACTAAGTAACTTCAGGTTATCAAAATATTTTCTGAATCAAAAGTGGAAAAAAAACCTTTTTAATTTGAAGTGTCAAGGTCAGAATTAAATCTGGTTTTGTTACTTATTTTCATCCTTTACCTAGAGAAGTACAAAAGACAATCTTCTGGATCAAAATAAATGCAACACTATATATGTTCCAAAACAAACTGAATTTCTCTTATTTGAAAAAATACATCCTAACTCTGTGTTAATTTACAAGCTGTAGTCCAACTTTTTTTTTTAATGCTTTGTATTATGTGGTACCATTACTGTCTTTTAAAATTTGTTCTGAGTAGCTGAGAAATTATAACCCATCTAAATTACTGTGATTATTACTGGTCCTCTTCCTCGAAATCCTACAGAATCTTTGTTTTGGAAAGGCTCCAAGAGGGGAAGTGTATCACCATCTGCTTGCCCCATTCATATCTCTAGCATCCTAAATTGACCACTAGTGTACACTCAAAGCAGTCTAAAAAGACCTTTGGTTTGACACCTTACAGATGTTCTTATGGTCTCAGCATCTAAGATAATTGCTTTAGAGACGGGAGTGTATGGCCTTCCTAAAAAGTTCTGTGTTTTGCTTTGTTTCAAAAAGCAGAAGCAGTGCCACTCGCTTTCTTAATCTGTTTTGCTCTGTTTAGCACTGGTATTTTGCACTCCCAGTGTAAACAGATTGCCCTTTGATGCCAGGACTATTTCTTTGCTTATTGATGGAGCAGAATATCAGAGATTAAATCAATCATATGGCTATGAGACCAGAATCCATCTGCATCATCATGCTAATTTGAGAATATATTTGAAGCCAACATAAAATATAATACTACATGGACCTAAACATCATGGTAATCAGAAGAGACACAACTAATGCCATTGAAGTTCAAGAAAAATTTTACCAGTGAGCAAACTGAATCAAGTTGTCCAGCTATATTTCTTCACAGAGATACAAATATATGTAGTGTGTGTATATGCACATAGATTACTAAATTAGTAATCAGGAAAAAGTACTCGCATACATAGCATGTACTGTACCCTGGTGGATTTTTAGCATAAGTATTACAGGTTATTAGATTTTGGCACTTTGGATCAATGAAATAGCCCTCACCAACTTCCATGTAAAATAAATTGAGCCTAAAATGTTGCTCCTTGTGGCAGATTGCATGGGGTGGACTTAGTTGACAAGAGTTGTTAGCAGACGGACTTTAGATAACTCTATAGGATAAAGGAGTAGCTTCTAAAGTTCTAAAAAGAGGACTACATTGAGTGCAAACAACCTTTCAAGCACTATGAGAGTATCAGTGAAAAGCCTTTGAGTTGGGCTGATTTGGAGCACCAGTGCTAGCTAGCTGTTGGGCATTGAGGGAATATGAAAAAACCACCAAGAATTAAAATTTCTCCACCCAGTGGGGTAACTATTGGTGTCCAGAGTCACTGAAGAACGAAAAGGGACTCCACAGTCCCACTCTATGACTATGTACCACACAGTGGGAACCACTACACTGACTCCCTCTGACTTCTAGATTGCATTGTCTCTCCCATGGGGCAGGGAAGTCGTGTCATTTGTAAAATTGCTTACATCTGTGATTAAAGTGTTTTGGCATCCAATGCATTTAGTCTTGGAACTGCCAGTCTGGTCTTAAATCACAACATTTCTTCCTCATCAACTATATCTGTAGTGTCTGACAACACTTGAGGAAAGAGATTGTTATTACACAAATGCCTGTGATGTGAAGTTTAGATGTAATAAGTGACCTAGAATAATGGTGTCTAACTTTTCATGTTAATAAAGCTCTCAGGAAGGTATCTGCCTCCTGTACAGTATGGGTCATCCCAGTCATGTAAGCAAATGTGCACCTATCCTGTAATCAAACTGCTTATGTCTGCCATCATCCACATTTGTTTACATGTGCTAAGTCACATGGTAAGTGTCTACTTTTATGTGCCAGTCACTTTCCTTCGAAGCACATATTCCACTGTCATGAGACAGACTTGTCCTCATTCATATAACGGGTCATGTGAACAGCCTTGGGTCACCTAAACTTATACACATGCACATGCAGAAGAAATGTCTTATCAAGTATACATCATAACATGATGATCATGCTACGAATACACAGCTGGTTATATAGTGGAAAGGACCAGATATACAGGGAAGTATGACAGGCATCTGGAGAGAGAGGGTGGCATAGAAAAGGGCAAGCAGGAACGAATTGTTTGCACTGGCACATATGGCCTGAGGTGCTCCACCCCATAACCCACCTGACAGATCTTCCTAGCCCTGACCAAGTCTTAGTAAGTCCTTCCAAATACATTTCTCACTGTCTAAAAACCACATGCACTAATCAATTTTTCCCAAACCTTTCCAGTAATTTGGGGAATGTTGAGGATAAAAACACATTTCTGCAACACCTGAATGGATGTGACCTGTCTCATCCTTCATACATCTGCAGCAGCACTGGGCTGAGGAAGCATAACTTATGTTCTTCTTCTCCAAAGCCTCCTTATTTTCCAGCTGAAGAGAGGGCGGTCCAGACATCAGTTGGTGGGCCAGCGAGACGACTCCGCTGGTCCCCTACTTAGACGAGGATCAGCCTGGGCTAGGGAGACTAGACAAGATGTGAGAAAAATCACAGCATGATGAATTTTAACTTTTAATGAATTGTTGAAATCCATAAAAGTGATGACCCCCATCTGTTATAAAAAAGTGTAAGATTCTTCATGTCACTTAACTGGTTGTGAACACTGTGTGGGAGAACACAGGACAAAGATTAAACTAGGCTAGGAGGATTTCATAACATTTTGTGGCACCTCCTCTCAGTAAATTGCACTGTCTAGTGCAACTCTGCACATACTTGCATTTTTATGCTGCAATCCTAAAAAGCCACAAGGAATGACACATGCTTTTGGGTCAAATTCATATTCATGCAACAGCAGCACAAGTTCATATAGCTACCAGCAGAAATCACAGCAAGCTTTTCCACAGGTGTTCAAGGTAATATGCAGTAACTGTGAAATGGGGAAACAGGGACGGAGAGCTCAAAAGTCAAATACAGTCAGTTGAAAAAGAAGGACATATATTTCTTCTGATTAGTCCTGTCAGTTCAGAAATACAAGTTTAAGTGTTAGCTGAACATCATGATTCATTGATTCTAACTAAGGAGGTACAGATCACTGAATTATCATTCAGATTCATTTTATCCTGCTTTGGACACCACAGCTGAACTATCCTCTTTCCTCTCGTGCTACATGCCCAAAACTGTATTGCCTGCATCTTGCTGAGAAGATCACTTTGGATAAGCCCCTTGACCTTAACAGAAAACCAATGTACTGCTGACCTCCTGCATCCCAAGTAGTTAACAAAGGAATATATTAAATTGTTTGATTTCATATAGTCATGAACTCGCATATATAAGCCTGGAGTTGAAGGAGAACCATATAAATGTGAAGACCAGTTATTAGGCCTCTCCTCTGTGATGTGGGTGTTAACTCGGAAAAAGGGAGCATTAATCGGTATTTGTAGAAGAAAGGAATTGGAATATTCTGCTTGGTTATTTTCCTGATTAGAAAAATATAGGAAAATGCTTCCTCTGCTTTCCTTAGATGTGGGATGACTCAACGAAATCTGAAACTCTGCTATCTTCAGCAGAGGTTAAAGATGAGAAATGCAAGGAATATGTCAGCATGAGGGAGTCAGTAGATGCAGAGCATAAATCGAGCACAAAAACACAGAAAACAGCATTTTTCTACGCCTCTTCCCACAAGTAAGCAGGAAGTGCTTAAAAGACACTCATTAAGGGGTGCCAGCAGGTCAAGGGACATGATCCCCCCCCTCCGCATAGCACTGGTAAGGCCACACCTGGTGTGCTGTGTTCAGTTCTGGGCTCCCCAGTTCAAGAGAGACAGACTGGAGAGAGTCCAGAAAGGGTCTGTAAGATGATGAATGGACTGGAGCATGTCTCTCATAAGGACAGGCTGAGAGAGCTGGGACTGTTCAGCCTGGAGAAGAGAAGACTCAGGGGGGATCTCACCAAGGTACATAAATAATTGAAGGGAGGGTGCAAAGACAATGGAGCCAGGCTCTTTTCAGTGGTGCCCAGTGACAGGACCCAAAGCAATGGACACAAATTAATACACAGGAGGTTCCCTCTGAAGATCAGGAAACATTTAATATGAATGTAAAAGATCACTGGTACAGCTTGCCCAGAGAGGTTGTGGAGTCTCCACCCTCAGAGATTCTCAAATGTCATCTGGACATAGTCCTGTGCAATCAGCTGTAGACTACTCTGCTTACGCAGGGGAGTTGGACCAGATGACCTCCAGAGGTCTCTTTGAACCTCAAGCATTCTGTGAGTCTGTAACAAATTAGACAGCAAACTGTTTCTTCAGTCTGCACTTGAAAATCTTGGCTTGGTGGAGCAAGTTGGAAATAATTCTATGGTAGTCAATGAACTACATGGGCAAAAAAGACCAGAACTGAACTGTAGGTTGTTGTTGCATTACGATAGACTGATAGCCAAGTTGAAAAAAAATTTTTATAAAGCAATTGCTTTAGTAAATGACCAATGATATTTGCAGAATATTTGCCCATTTTCAAGTCTACAGATATCACGAATGCATAACATTGTTTTCTTCCTCTATGATTAGTGTATGAAAGAAGAGATGAAAGAAGTGTACTGAGAGTCTTTCCAACCCCTCAACAAAAATACAGAATCTTACCTGGTGCTGTTCCTCTCCTGTGTGTATTTCATAACAAAAGAGCTTATTTCTATCAGAAGGTGCTGAACTACATTAGAACTAGAAAAGGCACATATCTGAGCAAACATATCAACCTTTTCTGCACAGCAGGTGTATAATCATCACAGATTACTTCTGCTCCACTCCAGGAGTGATTGAGCAATGCTACCCAAAGACCACTGACATCCCAAGAGGACAGGCAGGGTATTCAGCCTATGCACCGAGACAAGGATTTAGCCCCATATGCTGAGTTTCTTCTCTTGGCTTTTAACCGGGCTTGTTTGACCTTCTGTGTCTGAAGAATTTGAATAAACATCTTTTCTGTAATAGCTACATCCCCTCCGCACAGCTGACAGCCCAGAGGTTTACTGCAAATGTTTCCATCTCCTTTTAAAAACAGGTCATTTGTCTAGTTGAATCAGATTTATATAAGACACAGCTTTCTGGGGTAGCCAGTGTACATTAGCACTCTTTCATTAATGAGTTCTACATAATGAAACTGAACAATTCTTTCTCCTGTTCTCCCAGAGAACTGAAAACAGGCAAGGGGTTTTAAGTGACTTTCTAATCAGGCTGCAACTCATTAATGGATGCTTTTTTAAATAGCTTTTTATAGTGAGACTGCTTAAAAATACACTTTAATTAACTCCAGTTCATTTTTGCTTACTTTTGTCTTAATTTGATTTAGAACAAAGGCTGTGTGGGCTGATACTCACAAACAGGAAGAATTTTTTCCTGACAACTTTTTAAATGAATGAGATTCAATCTTTTAAGTTCAAAAAACCATGTCTTTCAAGTCATATTATGCACTATGCAGATATTTACGTACAATTAAATATTTATATGTACAATTATTTATATAGAGATACATTAGCCACACACATTTTAACAATTAAATATAAACCAGTGCATACCAGTACACATGGATGGAAACCCAATCAAGAGAATGTGAATACTAGAATATATTCTTATTAGAAATCAGAAACAAGTAATTAGATCTATTTTATAAGAAAATTTCAACTTTCTGAGTGGAAAATAGGTTTTAGCTCTGTGGGTAAAGATTTACTAGTCCAAATAATGAACATTTGAAGCATAAAAGTATGCTCTGCTGAAAAACATCTAAACAAGGTTTTAAGAAAGAAATACATCAGACTCACATGACAGAAATGTTTCCTAGAATAAAGGAAGATAGGAAAGGACTATCCTATAATAAAGGCTCACAGTACATGAAGCCATGGTGGAGAATTGACTACACCTGAAAAAATTTCAACGGAGAGAAAAATCACAGAAAACAAGGCGATAGCAGGCCAAATAAGGGAGACACAGTACAGTCTGCCCAAGTCATCTGCACTGACTAGACAGCTGGAAATTGTACGC
Source organism: Buceros rhinoceros silvestris (assembly GCF_000710305.1). Lineage (NCBI taxonomy): Eukaryota > Metazoa > Chordata > Aves > Bucerotiformes > Bucerotidae > Buceros > Buceros rhinoceros. Next base: position 10,684 of record NW_010400670.1, on the reverse strand, counting down.
AAACAACTAAACATACAAGAATTAGTGGAAGAACATGGCAGTCGACCTTGCTCTGACTTTGGGAAGGCTGGACTACATTACCTGCGATTCCTCCCAACATAAACTATCCCATGATCTGCATAGGAATTCATGTTAATGATGATGCCCTAAAAAATAAAGTATTTGTAAAAAGATGATTGCTAAATTCTCTTTATTTTATAGTCCCTTTCACCAATCCATTTTGTGATTAGGAGGTAGAAGCTTGTTCCCTCGATAGTAGGAAGATTTGGGTAACTCAAAGCAGATCTCTGCTGCAAGAATTGGTCCCTCAGCATTCCTGATGCCCACGCTCTTCTTGCACTGCCTCCTTCCAGCACTTTTGAGTGCTCATTGAGTGCTCATCTGAGTGCTCCTGCTCATTTCACAGCTCTGAAACTCAGCCCCTCATCTTCACAGGTAATAGTAGCAGAAGCAGCAACGCACAACGTTTGCGCATGTTTACCTCCTTTGTCACCACACCTGCACTATGGCCCTGCTACAATGTGAGGACAAAATTAGTTTATTTGGACTGCAAAACTGGAGTAAAAAGGCAGATGAAACAATTATTCTAACACAGAATTTTTCAAACTGTAGATCTGTGACTGTGTTGAGGGATATAAAAGTTTATATTAGTCATAGATACCTTTAACAGCTGGCAGCTGCTCATGATGAGTCTGTGCCACTGGTCACTTCTGAATCAGATGAATTGAGATGCTGCTATCTTATTAGTAATGGAGAAACAGTGGATGGAAGGAGACGTTAAAAGGTGTTTACGCTGAGACACAAAAGCCTAAAAATGGGGCTGAATTTTAAACATGTCAGTTTTTATGAAACACTGTCTTGGAGCAAACTGGCTATTATTCACATACATGCAGCTATTTGAGATACCTATCTTATAATAAATGCAATATGTCTTACCCTTCTTTCATTGAGGTAGAGAAGTTGGGAAGAAGAAAAGATAGAAGGAGATAAAACAACCCCACTATTTTTCTTTTGAGAACATTTTTTCCAAAAAAACACTCAAATCCTTAAATTAAAATACATTTTCCCTCTTTTTCTGTACTGATCATCAAATTGAGACATATCCCCACCAGAGAAGCAAGGACAACAACTGCAGGGAATGAAGAGAGTTTTCAAGAAAAGCTGCAGGTTATTCTTTTCCTAAATGCCATTACTTTTTTATATTTTTGCTTTTTAATCAATAAGACACTATTTTTAAATTTGTAATTTCCACCAGAAGGAAAAGCAAACATGTTACACTGTCTCTTTAAGGATGAAGTCAGGATCAACCTTCTTTTCTGTCTTTGAAAGAATTGCTTATACAATTGCTTCTGCAGGAACACAGGGACATCTCCAATGAGGATCCTGGGAACAGAGCTTCCTCATACAGCCAGTGTAAATCCCAAGGACACTACTGTCTGCAACAACCCAAACTGCATTGAAATCGGTCCCATGGGAATCAGATCAAGACCTGAATTAGGCCAGGATGATCAAGTGCTATTTTAAGAGTAAGCATGAAACAGTAGCAGGTTTGGATTTCTCTCCCACTCCATAAAGAACTCTGTCATGACACTAGTCCTGAGGATATAATGAAACTTCTTTCACTCAGTCCAGTAGAGCTGCCTTTCAGTCAGCATAGCCCCGTGAAAGACATACTGCTCCATGGGTAGGCAGGTAAGGGTCACTCAAGTTTTTCCAATTATTTTGATCTTTCAAAACAGGGTTTCTACCAACTGTGGTTCAGCATTTAACAATTCTGAGGGCTGGATGTCTGGTGTAATGGACACTCTTGCAACCAGGAAAACAGGATGGTCTAGGGACCACACAAATGCAGCCAGCCCCCAGATGCTGAGTAATTGGGGAAAAAAATTAAGCCTAGAAAGCAGGAAGGACTAGGCAGGATTTCACAAGTAAATTTATTTCCTTCAATTTTCAGAAAAAAACCAAAAAACCAAAAAAAACCCACCCCATTCTCAGTTGAAATACTCTGACTTTACTATATGATTTGGGTAAGTATTTCAGCTGAATCTATCTAACCAGTTTTCATTTGTGGCTCCTTAAAAGGCCCATAGATAACTGGTGTCAGTTCTGTCCCTCAATGTCTGTGCAACCAGATTTCATCTCTATACAACTCAAACAGCCAGAGTCAGAAAGGTAATGAGTTTCATTAACACTGTATTTTCTAGTAAACAGATAAAAGATTTGCTTTTCATTCTATCTAACAAGTGAAATAGGGAATAAATGTTCTTCCCCTGTAGCTAAAGAAAATTGAAACAAGTCCAAACAGCTTCTCTATTGAATTTATACAAACAGCAGCTCTAAGCTCATAAAAATATATCACTGTGAAGCCTACAAATATGGCTTCATTTTATTACTCCTACAACGATAATTTGGAGCAATAAATATTTTACACTGAACTTGTATTCTGTCTGCATCATGGGTCATCTAATTTCTTTGGACCTCGCTCTGTATCTAGAACTCAGGCTTCATAACCCACTTGGTCTGTGACTGGAAATCCTAATGAAATTTGTGGCAGCTAGTTAAATGCAACAAAGACAAACACAGACCAGCCCATGTTACACATGAGTGGTATTTAATGAAAGCCTGGATCAAGCTTTCTTTTTCTCTGTTAAATGTAGCTTTCTCTGCAAGGTCAGTTGATTTCCATGGAATCACTTGCAAACTTAGGCAATGCTTTGAATCAGAGTGACAGAGTTGAGCCTTAAGGGTTAGAGGCCATCATGGGCGGAAGAAAAAAGTCTTTTAAAAGCAGCAGTGCCCTTAAAGGAACACAGGTATGCTGGATATAATCTGGTAGGTGAAAGCATTCAACCTTGAACAGTGTCTAATAAAGACTACAAAGCATCTGTGTGTCTGGGCATGTTCTTTTCATCTAAGGTGACCATGGCCCTACTGCAGATAGCACAAACACCTTAAATCTTTCTTAGTGTTAAGAGCAATCACAGCTTTTTTTCGGCTTCCAGGTCATTTAGTGGTGTTGCACTGTATTTGAAATAAGCAAAGACCCCATGATCAATAGAAATTTTTCCTGTAAAACAAATCCAGGGGAAGGATGACTACACAGTGGGTCCCAGTCTCGGCCTTGAGCAGATAAACACATACACAGTCTAGGGGAAGGATGGCTCAAAAGAGTCCCATCACTTCCCAGTGCTTCTGAAAACAGTATGTTTCACCTCTTGCTGATTGTGTGAATGGAAAGTGGGCCATAGCCTTACCTATTTTTAATCTCTTTAAAGCCAGCAGACAGGCCAGACAATTCACGTGGGAAAATGCTATCAGGCTCTGTCTCAGAGTGTGCTGTGTACAGCACACATTTCGATTCTCTATCCCCTGCCCTTGTCACACACTAAAGACTGGGCCCTCAATAACATACTGCAGTACTAGAAGAAACATGTCTGTATTTATTAACTCATGCAGGTTTGTATTTGAGTTGCGGAGTACAAATTCAACAGATTCAACAAATTCACCTAAGCAAGAAAGCCAGCGGAGTACACTTCAATTAGAGTATGCAGATTAGTTCTTGCCTGTTACTTTTAAGTTTTCACAGACCATGTAGCATTGGCATGACAGGGATTTGCTTCTAAAGAAAGCAATAATGATACACACACACTAAAAGAAATCTAGTATAATATATTCTATTAAGTGGCAGATATGGGAAAACAAACTAGGGCAGAAGAAATGCAGAACAGTACTCAATCACAGTGATGACCTGTAAAAACTGAGAAGGGAACTGTCATTCTGAAGAGCATGAATATACTTCTCTTAAAATAATCAGGCTAGGCATTCTTCATTTAGAGTAGCCAGAAGACTAAGCAAAGAATTGACTTGTCTTATTGAGACCTTCTAGCTATTTCCTTACATTTGTACGTGGCTGTGAGTAGAAAAAAAGTCTTCTAGCTCTCAGACTGAACATATAATAAACCTAAATAACACAAGAGTCTTTTTGACATTGAGAGATGTCTGAAATTACAAGTCTGGAAGCATAATAATGCTTGAATGGGAAGGCACCTCCAGTCAGTTGTTTACCCTGCCTCCTTTCACCATCTTCAGGAGTTTTTTTCTGGATTTGAAACTGCACAGCAGGGCTCAGATGCATGGATCGCTGAGTGAAAAGGTCTGTGTGCTGCATGCATGTTCCATGGGATATAATGGCATTTAACTTTTTTCCTCCCAGTTCAAGTGGCTAGGTATCACTGAAAACGGATCCTGACCTTTTCTCACTCTCTTGTACTGGAGTAAAGCCTCAGTGATGGCAGCTTGCATGAAACCAGCAGGAAACGATTCCCTTTGCTGGTGGTACCAGTGGTTTTCTGCTGCTTTAGCAAACTCAATTACCCAGTGAATGAGTCTGGCAGCCGGAAGGTGGGCATGGGGAAAGACAGACCTGTGTTTTCAGAACCTGCAAGGTCTGCTGTCCTTACAAGGTTCTGCTAGCCTTAGGATGTCACTCTGAACAGAAGGGTGGGAAAACCTGTTCAGCAGCAACTGCTCTGGACTGACCTCTGCCTCCTGCCCAGAGTTCTTGCCACCCACACAGCTGTTCAGGAAGACCTCACTGCAACAGTTACCACTTTGTACCTATCCCCTTTTCTTTATATAGCAATATCTGGCCTGAAAAGGGGTGCTCTACATTCTCAAAGGAAAAGGCTTAATTACTTGCAAAGGTATAATGAGTCTGACACATCTTCTGAAGCTTGGATTTCATCCATTCTCAATTTACTACTCAGATTTTTTTCCCCTTAACTTTGTTAAACCCAACATTCTTCATATCAGGTAATACCCATCATCCCGAGTCTTGCACCACTAAGTAATAATCTCTGTTTCTTATTACAAACAGCACTTTAGTTAGGGAAAGGAAAAGTCTTCAATGTTTACACTTAACTACAGGATTTTGACAGGCCTATTACTTACAGCAGTATAAACCTCAGTGCTCCTCAGTGCTCAACTCCTGCAGCTTGAAGTGCCAACCTGAGAATGTTTACCTACAGAAAACGTATTAGAAGGTCATGGCATTACTGCATGCTTCACACAGATAATTTTAAATAAAAATCTAAACTATGCTATGATGGTAGACTGTAGGGAATCTTCAGACTAACCCTTTACTTCTCTGGAAAAATTCAATATTATCACTTAATTATCATTCACCCTTCCTTTTCACTGTAATGTTCCCTCCTGCTTGCTTCACTTCCACCTAGCTTTCATAAGCTCACATATACAGCAAGCCCTCACTTATTCCCTGCAGATAAATCTTCCCTTTTTTTATGAGACTGGGCTTTTTAGATTTTCCTTGCACCTCTTTCAATATTGTTCCTACACCAGTCTGCTCGCTCTCTCACACAGTTCCTTTCCATCTGCTACATTTTGTTTGTTTTCCCTGCATTTTATTGCTTAATGTAAGATGCAAATTTAATTTAAAAATGTTGGACCATTGAAAGAATATATGGGAAAGGTGGGGCCCAGCCTGGACCATAATACCACATCTCCTCAATATTGCCATTACTCAATGCTTCTGAGAAGCTTTGATAGTAGAGCTTGTTATCAACAGCACTGGACACTTGACAGAAGCAAAGTCAACTTTCAAAATATTTAGAGTTTAGTCTTTTGTGTATTTGTGCAAATCTGCGACCCATTTGGAATCATGGTCCCATTCCCACAGTTCGTTTCCCTATTTCAGCTGTACCTTCCACCACAAACAACCAAGCTGCTGTCTTCCACCTCAGGGAAAGCTCTTCTCTGGACACCCCAGAAAACCTTTCCTTCCAGTGATGTTGCAGAACACTTGGGGGCAGTGTGGGCGGTCGGAAGATTACGTGCTGTAGCAGTAAGGCGGTAACCGCCCACGATGGGCGAGGCTTCTTGGGGAACTATACAGCCCTGTGTCATTACACAACAAAGTGCCATTTTTGCATCTTCTATATTAGAAAAGTGTATAAAATGACCCCCAACGGCAGAGGTTGGGTGTCCAGTATCACAGCAAGTTGCCACACAGTGAATATTTCCCAGAATGGAAACACACAGTCTTTTCTGCCAACACTACACCTGTGGACTTCAAAATCGCAGGCCCTTCTTTGAGCAGCTCTGGCAGCTCTTGTGTCTTGTATGTTACAAGGTTTCATCACCCAAGAGCTTATTTTAGACCGTTTCTGTAAAGCCACAGCTCTATCAAGATCGGTTTCAGGCCCAACAAGCAGCACTGCCTTACTCCACAAGTGTGGGAGCAAACTCCTCACAAAGCGAAAGGATAGCTCCCTGGATTTATAAGAGGCTGGTTGTCATGCTGTCATAACCAAACTGAACACCTCATAAGCACTCGCCTTTGGGGATAAAAGAAAAACACAATGTGTGGGAAAAGGGAAAACTGTACATGTATTTCACCCGAGCAAAGGCCAGCTTATAACCTCACACTCCCAACAACATCAACTTTCCATACTTCACACTTCCTTCTTCACTTCCTTTGCTTTTCACATCAAAATGGTGCATTTCTCATGTCTTCATGTTCTAGCCCCTTAGTTAGCCCCTAGTTAGACCTGAAGTAATTATTTATTACTTGCACCATTTAAAATAACACTATAATATATACCTACTTAAACGCATTATATAACTCAACCCTTGAATTCCCTTAGCTGACCAGATTACACCACTACTTTCTCCCTGCTCTCCCTTGAGTATTTCTTAGCAGCAAATCTAGAAATCTGTGACCCCAAATTGTCCTGAATTGCTTGTCATAACTGCATTACTTCAATCTGATAAAAGTAAACTTTGTTGTGCAACAGGCAGCTCCAATGCAGACCATACAGAGAAAGCAGTAAGTATTTCCTCAACTGAGTAATTTTCATCTCTCTGTTCTTTCAGCTATCTTCTACCTCTGAATTTCCAAAAAAGCTACTTTGAGAAACAGTGGAGTGGTGCCACAGGGTTTGAATGGAAGATTACAAATCACACTGAGAAGTAGTTCCCTCCTTGATGCTTATGGCAGCATAAAACTGATGCTCTCCAGGCCATGCTGGAAACAGCTTCAGCCAGCTCCAGAGCCAAGGCAGCAGCACAGTCCGCCTCCACTGCTGGACCACCCTGGTAGCCTCATCGCCTCCAGGGAGTCACCTCCTTCCTCCCCACTGTGCAGACATCCTACCTCTGCTGCTTTCCTGTCTCCAGCGTGGGCTCTGTCCCCAGACTGTCTGACCGTGGCTCTGAATCAGTTGGCATCTCCTGCAGCAGAATTGTTTCCTCTGAGCAGGCTCACTTACTGTACGGGCAGGACACCTCTGTAATTTAGAATGTACAACACGCACCAGTCATCCAGGATATGCTGGAATTCTGGTGAAATCAGACACCCCATTTTTCATAGCCTCCTTTTCAGATTAATTAGGGAAGTGTAAATGAATATTGGTAACATTGCATTGACAATTTTAATTGCCTTTCTCATTCTTTTGGCTTTAAGAATTCTCATTTCCTTTTTCTAAATTCGTCATTACTCAATTAATTGAATAAAAATACATCATGTGTATGGTGAGTGTCACTCTCTCTAACCAGTTTTCCTACACTTGATGACACACTATCACCATCACGTCAAACAAATCTGCTTTGAGGAAATTACAAATTTGTTTGATAAGGAGAAGTACACCGGCAGAACAAACCTAGACCTTCATAAGGCATCAGATTTAGTAGCTCAGAACATTTTAATTTAAAAAGTAAGGATTACACGTCAATGAAATGTACTTGAAATAGCTTCAGAACTGAGTAACCGGTAGATCTTGAATCCTTATTGGCATTTGGGATTCATTATCAAAGCATTGTGAAAATGTTTCCATTGTGAATGTTAAGAATCAGTATTGCACACAATGATGAAAATCTGTGAAAAATGAAGAAAAGTAATTAAATTTAAACTTTCCTGAGCTTAGAGAAAATGCCTTTCAGTGAGATACTGCAAGAGACCACTTTGTTTAGCTTATCCAAAAAAAAAAAAAAAAATACTGAGAAATGATTTAATTAGAATACAAAAGTATGTTTTTGGGCAAAACATGTCTTTAATCTAGCCAGGAAGGTGATAATATAAAGCAATGGCTTGGAGCTACAGATTAAAAAATTCACAGATTCTTTCCGTTACTGTTTTGACAACAAAGGTGGTTTGTGATTGGAGCAAACTACCTAAAGAAATGGTGAATTTTTCCTCTTTTGATTCTTTTATATCAGGACTGGATATTAAACATGAAATCGGTATTCTAGTATCTGATCTAGAGATCACATGGAAGAAACAGTGATCCCTTACGACTGAACTGTGTGAGTCTGTATCAGTGGAACAACATCTAAGCTTTTCAGTTTACACCTATTTGCAAGAAAACCAAAACCCACCATCATGCCATAAATAGCAGGGTTAAACAGCAAGACTAATCTCAAATGAAAGTATTTTCCTGCTAGATTCGCAGGTTCATAATAAACCATATAGGAAGGTATTAAAATACAAGTTAAAAGACAGTGTTATTGTTATTTCTTTTTTTATTAAATACACTTGTAAAATGCTCTGGTTTTACCTTAGAAAATTAAAAGTACTTGCACTTGTCTATTGGTACTAAAGAAATTACACTGAAATAATTTAGTAAAATTAAATAGAGGAAACGTCTTAAATACTAAACAGGCAAAACCATGAAATTAAAGACATTTATTCTTATACCTTCCTATTTTTCCTTAAGTAGCTGCATTTGTTTCTTGAAAACCGTTGACAAGATTCTATTAAGAGATACTGCTTTAAAAACATAATTGAGAGCTTTTCATTCCTGAGATTCAGTATTACATATTTATTTTACTAATTAATTTAGCCATACAAAAGTATGCCTATTCAAGGCTGGGGGCAGACAAGCGTTTGTAAACAACTCCCCCCACACACCTACTTCCTGTAATCCATTTGAAATTGCTGGTGATACTTAAATAAACACAGCGCATCTTTGTTGTGCATCCCCCAGCAGAAGTCATGACTAGAAAACAGAGTTCCGTAACTGGCTGCTGTGGCTCCTCTTACAACATCAGTGCAGGCCAAGGCTGAAGGAAATGGATCTAAGAAAATATGTATCACAAGAATTTTTGCATAAAGCATTAGTGCATTACACTGGTTTTCAGTGCAGGAAGCAAGTGTGACCTGACATTCCCACAGACCTACAACCAAGGAGTGAATGAGCAGTGAATGAGTCACAGCCAACAGCCCTGGTATCCTGAAAACCTCTCATTAATCCACTTTCAGCAAGAATACTAACCAGCGTCCTGTCAAAGGTTGGAGGAGTCATTTAAGCCTTTCTCATCCACTGTTTATTTAAAGACACCACTCCTAGATGTTTAGGTCCAGTTGATGCCAACCTCCCAGTCCCCGCATGGCAGCCACAGCAACCGTTTCTAGTAGAAGGACGGAAAAACCTAGATGGTTCACATGTACAGCGAGAAACCGGTTCTGTAATGCTCGTGCAAACAGCTCCACCAACATGGGAGGAAATTTAAACATCAACCCCTAAATCAACATAATCACATACCACTGGAGAACCGCAGGTCCCAAAGCAAGCTATGAACGAGCAACTAGTCTTTCAAAGCAACGTTGCAGAAGTAAAACAGCAGAAATGAAGGAAAAGTTCGGAACAGAAAACATTAGAAAAAATTCAGGAAGCCTTCAATCGACCCTCAGCTGCAGAGAGGATCCCGGCCTCAACCCAACCCCAGTCGGTAGAGTGCTAGTGGATGATTGCGCCAGTCACCTCTTTAGGGACACCGCTAAAACCTGTGTGCGAACAGCACCAATCCACTGTGGGCAGCAACACCCCTCCTCTGCCAGACCGGTCAGACTGCGTGAAGTGCCCCAGACAGGAGTGGAGCTAAACTGGTCAAGATTAGCTGAGAAATTAGTTCCCCCAGCAGCCTTTTTTTGTGGGTTTGTTTGTTTGTTTGGGAGGTTGGTTGGCTGGTTTATTTTTTGTTTGGACCTGCTTTCTACTCCCAGTAAATTCCAAGAGAGTTTGACTGTTGAAATAATGGATGAAGATGCAGTATGTTAATGCTGTTTTTAATGCATTTCATCTTGAAAAAGCCGCAGATCAGTTCTTGGCAAATACAGACCTATTTCGATAAATTAACCCTACGACTCAAAATAAATCCCCAGAAAGCCTTTTCCCCACTGCTCTCAGGCAGCAGCATTTCTGTCATTCCAGACATCCGTCCTGCTTTAAATTCTTCTGGCTGAACAAAAAAAGCATTTCGACGGGGAAAAAAAAAAAAACAACCACCAAACCCACCGTGTTACGTCCAGGACACACGCACCAGAAGT
>NW_010400670.1:0-289 GCF_000710305.1 Buceros rhinoceros silvestris | reverse complement strand
GTCCTGCTTTAAATTGTTCTGGCTGAACAAAAAAAGCATTTCGACGGGGAAAAAAAAAAAAACAACCACCAAACCCACCGTGTTACGTCCAGGACACACGCACCAGAAGTACCTACAAGCGCTACCAGTCTCCCGTTCGTGCGACCTCGCGTGGGTGTTACTGTTGTAGGTGCAGGAGGGAGGCAATGAATGCGGGGGGGGCTGTTTCTACAGACAGCAATTTATTTCTCCAGGCCTGTAGCACTATTTGTGTGAATTATTACCGCCGGACAGAGGTGTGCGTACTCCG
>NW_010400669.1:28695-29147 GCF_000710305.1 Buceros rhinoceros silvestris | reverse complement strand
TTGGTCCCCCAGGTCCATGGCTCTCAGGGGTTGTATCCTTTGGGGGTGGTTTGGCTGGGGTGATGAGTGGGTGCCATGTCCCCCTGGTTGTTCTCTGTCCCCTCTCTTCAGGATGGGGACTCAGTCCCCCCTTCCTGAGTTCTGCCTGGGCTTGGCCCCACTGGTGCTGTCTCCTCTGTCCCCAGTGCGTTTGGGGAAGTGTTTTTGCGTGGGAGAACTGTGGGCTGGGGGTCAGAGCTGCAAACCCCTGGTTTGTGCAGGGGGCTCTGCAGGAGGGGGACGCTGCGACACAAGCTGTGCTCTGGGAGACCCTCACCCATGGCCGGCAGCATCCTGGTCCCCCCTTGCACACCAGCTGGGCTGGCTCTTGTCCCCACGGCCAGGGACACCTCTGCATGGCCACCCACTACCACATTCGGGTGGGCTGGGCCCTCGGCAGGCCTATTTCTGCT
>NW_010400669.1:28326-28542 GCF_000710305.1 Buceros rhinoceros silvestris | reverse complement strand
TGCTGTTCCCCCCACGGAGTCATTTGGGCTCGTTCCTTTTTTTTAAAGGCCCAAATCACAGATCACTTCCCTAGCCGGCAGGGTTCCTGTACGGAGCGCGCCGGCACCTCGCCCAGCTCGCCCTGCCCTGCTCCTGTTCGGCGCCGTGGGGCAGTGGGATGGGAGAGTGGCATGTGACCCCCGTGGCATTGCCTGTGGTGTTCCCGCCTGGCCTCG
>NW_010400669.1:27627-28108 GCF_000710305.1 Buceros rhinoceros silvestris | reverse complement strand
CCGATCCCACTGCCCTGTCCCGTGAGCTGCAGCTGTGGGGCTGATTCCTCTCCTTCCTCTTCAGCTCCCACACCGAACCCCGTGGGGTGGTTCCCCCGTGCAGCAGTCTGCGATGTCTGGGTTACAGGGACCCCTGTTGTAACAATTCTTGGCATTTTGCATTAAAAAAGCCCCAACCTGGTGCATTTATGGTTCTGCAGGTCTGCACTGTTTTCTGCCGCGGTGTGTTTGCCTGTTGAGCTGCGCCTGGCCCTGCCTGGAGCATTCATTTGATTGCAGAACAAATCCTACAGCATCGTTTTTCACTGAAAATAAAATTTAGGAATTAGCTGCTGGGTCCCAAGGGGGTTTGTTTCTGGGCTGAGCTGGGGGTCACTTCCAGCGGGTCTCTGGGCAGGTGCTGGCCGTGCCCTCGCCCCGGTCGCACTGCGCGACAGCTGTTTCTGGGTGTGCTGACCGCTGGGTGCTCGTGGTGGCTGGT
>NW_010400669.1:22639-27488 GCF_000710305.1 Buceros rhinoceros silvestris | reverse complement strand
TCCTCTCCCACCAGCCGTGGCCCTGGCTGTGCTGCACGTCCCCTGGGCTGCCCGCGCCGGGGCAGGAAGAACGCTCGCCGGCCTCCAGAGATAAGGATGTTTTTATGGCTGAATTGTTTTGTAGCCTCTATTGAAAGCGTTCCTGGATTAGACCTTAATTCCTGCGCAGGGCTGGGGGGGTGTGTTCCACTGATGCCCGGGCTGCGGTTGGTAGGGGCATGAATAATGAGGATTTTGCTGGAGCGTTAATTAATGCCCGAGCGCTGGTGCTGCCTGGCCTCGTGGCCTTGTCCCATGGTGACACATGTTGGGGCAGACATGGTCTGGTTTGGGGGTGCGTGATACTGCCTGGGGGGCTGGGGATAAGTGTGCCTGCCCTGGCTGGGATGTTCAGCTGCTTCATGGGACCTTCACCCACCTGCAGCTCCTTCTCCTGCTGTGACAGCGACTTCACCAGCTGCCAGCAAGCTGTGACACTGCTGACTTCTCCATTGGAGGGACCCGGCGCAGGACAGGATCTGGCGCAGCTCTTTCCACATGCGTTACCCTCGGTGTGTGATGCATCTGAGGTCTGGCTGTGTTGCGTGGGCCGTTACGGATCTTCTGGGCACCCATCAGCATGGATGAGGGTGCTCCAGGGATGGAGACCTGCTGCGCTGCCTCTTGCGAGGCGTTGTTCCTATTTCAGCTCTGTTTGGGACCGTGAGCCAGTGCAGGTGGTACCGGCTTGCTGTTCCTGGCAATGACCAGGAGCTTGCTTCTCCTACCCAGGGTTTATTTTTCTGGTGTCTCCCAGCATCTTGTCTCCTCATGCCTGAGCAGGGTGGCCTTATCTTGCTGCTGGCATCGCCTCCATGCAAGCTCCTTGGCCATCATGGAGGGGATGTGGGGTCATGCAGGTTCACGGAGCAGCACACTCCCAGCTCGGGGCATGCGAGAGGCTCGAGGGGCGTCTGGGCTCTTGGCACAGCCTGTGGTCCTGCAGCCCAAGTTACTTTAAGTCTTGGCAATATCCTCTCTCCTTTTCCTTCCTCTTGTGTTTTCTGCTGAATGTTTCACATCCTCTTTAAGACAAGTGCGAGGAGAATGTAACTCTTTGTGTATCCTTGAGGAGCGAGGCAGAGGGGCGGCTTGGAGGGGGCCATGGCATGGTTGTGTGGCAGGGAGGAAGATACAGGAGGGAGGAGAACTCCTCCTCAGCTCTGGGCAGAGGCGCTCTCCTGGTCCCTGCTTGGCCCCTCTCGGTCCCTGTGTCACCGACACCAGGATGGTGAGGCTGGCATAAAGACACGTAAGAAAGTCTCTCTCTGGGTTTGATGGAAGAGCTCCTGGGCAGCCACCCTGCTTTTGCTCTCTGAAGGTGTGGAGAGGCGTGGGACTGATCCACAGTGCTTTCTCCTTCATCTAAAAGAAGAGTCAATTCAGAAGGTTGAAAATAACCTTCATTTGCTAAAGGGCTGGTCTTGCTAACTATCCTCTGGTGCCGAGGGCGTCTCTGGAGTGTGTGGATATATATAAATACTGGGTTTTTTCCCCCAGTGAGTATCTGTGCCTATTTCTATTGTCTCTTTGCCGCTTGGCTGGTATGAGGAGTGACCTGGTTTTTCAGCAAAACGTGTCCCTCTTCCTCCCTTATACACCACACATAAATTATTTAGAAAGTTTCGCGAATGCGAAGACCTCAAGTGAGACATAAATAATGAACTCGAATCTTGGATGCCGTGAAACTTGTTCTCTAGCAAGGGAGCCGTGGCAACCATCGGGACCAGGGATGGGGAAGCTTTTTGCCCCTGTGCCCACAAAACAGGGCAGGCAGGGAGCTGCATCCCGGCTGGCCGCTGGTCCTGGTGCAGTGGCTGCCCACGCTGCCGGCATCACCCCCAGCCCCTCCGCTTTGGTGGAGGGGGATGCCAAGCCCAGTCACCCAGATGGTGATGCCAAGATGCTTTGCAGCTTGCCGTGCGTGTCGTGGTGGAAGACGGGGGGTGCGGGTGACTGGCAGCTGTTGCCTTCCCCATGCCGCTGCAGGGGGCTGAGCAGGGGCACCTTCCTCCTCCTCCCCACGGCCCCCAGCTCTGCCCGAGGTGGTGGACGCTGTGTCCCTGTGATGACGCAGAGGGCTGTGGGCTGTTGTCTCCTTGGGGCGCTGGGGCTGCAATCCGGTGCCCTGCCACGTTTCTGCTGTTGTTTTGTTTTCGCTTCTTCCTCCAACTCCCAAGCACTAATTTGAAGCCACCGAACTCGTCCACGCCCCGGCTGCTGCTGTGCTTGCACGTTGCAGGCTGCAATTTGCGCGGCAGGGCTCTGCAAACCCCCTGGGTGCAAGGGGTGCGAGGGGTGGCCCCCAGACCAGCTGTGCCATGCCATCGCTGGGCTGTGCCATGCTTGGGGCTCCTGTGGGAAGGGTGGAGGTGCCCATGATCCCGAAAGGGGTGGTTGGGCTGGTTTGGATCATTTCTCCTTTGGCTCTTTTTCATCTGGGCACCGCAGGAGAGGCAGGACCGAAGGGGGATGTGGGGAAGGGGTGATGCTAGGGTGGACCAGGGCCCTGTGGCAACTGGAAGCTTGTCCAGCTCTGCCAGCTTCACCTGGGGCAGATGCTGTGTCTCTTGCACTGGCTGGGATTTCCAGCTGCTGGGGTTTCCAGCTGTGTTTCAACTGGTGCAAAACACAGTTGCCCTTCAGTCTGTGGACTCAGTGCGTGATTTTAACGAGCTGCCTGGTGGGGTAATCTGTGTTTGCCCGCATAGTGCCAGGGTCACGGAGGGGACCTGTGATACCAGGAGGGCTTTTGCTGCGGCTGTGGGGGTTTTTCCTGGGACACATCCTGCTCCATGGCTGCCACCCAGCTTGAAGCAAAGTGGGGTGGTCTTGCACTTCCTGGCGGTGCTGTTGGCATGCTGGGCTCCATCCCCGGACCGTGTGCTCTGGGATGTGCTCACACACGGATTCCGTTCCCCATCGCAGCAGGCTCTTGCTGAAACCGAGGTGTTAAGAAGTGCCCGAGCTCGCGGCAGTGCCGTACCCAGAGCTGGCGCCGGCTGCTCAGCTCGCTTGGAAGCGAAAGTGAAACTTCTGTCCAGCATTTAACCTGAGCAATTAATTCCCCTTTGGTATGAACAAGGGCCAGGCTGGCAATAAGGAAACGTTGCAGACGCTGGCCGGCACCCTCAGGTGTCTTCTGCCCCAGCCAACATTGCTACCATTGCTGCCTTTCCCTGCCCGCCCCCCAGTTTGGCACCCTTGGTCCCCCCAGGACGGACACCCTGACTGGAGTGAGTCTGGGGGAGGCCCTGGCGTGGGGGGGGTGGTGGATAGAGACCGGAGCTGTGCACTCGAGATGTCACATTTATGTTCGGTTCTGCCCTGGTCGTGCCGTCAGCAATGGTGTTTATCTGCCGCATCGAGCGCTGGGTGCTGGCCGCCTACGAGCAGCGGTGGGTGCGAGGGCTGCCAAGGCGAGTCACGCCGCGCTCGCGGCACAGCTCGTTATGCGTCTTCCAAGCACCCAGAAAGTTGCTGCCTTGCAGTGGGGAGGATTTCCCGGGGCAGCCCCGTGTCCACGCGGGCAGAAAGTGCAGTCCCTTCCCGGGCAGTGGGAGCCGGCTTTGCCCAAGAGCTCGCCCCGTGCTCAGAGGGGTGGGCAGGTCTCTGCCGGCAGCGGTGGGGCATGGCCAGGCTCCCCCAGCAGCTACCCTGGGCTCTCCACTTTGGCCGGGTGAGCAAACCACAGGGCCAGTCTGGAGGGAAACCAATCTGGTTTTGGGGTTTGGTGGCTGAGTTGCTTCTGATTTTTTCCTGCTTTCTTCACCCACTGAAGGTGTAACATGGCTCTACCATGTCTGGGGGTATTTTTCCCCTCCTTTCCTTCCGGGGAGCTGTAGGAAACAGCGTGGGGAATACTTCGTGCTGTGGAAGAGGAACATGGTTACAGCTCAGCCAGTCCTGTGCCAGCGGGGCCGAAGGCAAGGAGGACTTCCTCCTCCTTTGCATGACCTGTGTGGCTTGTGCAGTCACATACTTGGTAGCTTGGCTGATGCTTAGTCAGATGAGGGGCAGCATGAGTGGTAATACTCTGCTTTATTTTCTGCACAAGTTGAGAGCCCCTCCTCTTCCTCTCTACTGGAAATCAGCCACAGGAATGTGGTTCTGCTGGGGAGATGCTCTTTGTGCTGATGGTGGGTCTCCATGTGCAGGGATCGTTGTCTCTGGGGGCTTGGTACCCCTTGGGGCTTAGGCTGACTGTAGGGAGGAAGACTCAGGATGCGAACAGAGACTGTTGCGGTGGATCCCTGCCTGCCATCGTGAGCAGTGCAGGTGGCTGGTGGGGATGTCCCCGTGCATCGTTAGCCCATCTCTGCAGGTGTCCCCTGGGGTTGCCTGCAGGTCCCCCTATACCCACCTGTGACCCCTCAGAGCAGGTGGGTTTGGGGACCGATGGTGAGAGCCACACCCCCGGGTGGGGTGGGCTCCTCGAGTGCTGAGCTAGTGCGGTGGGCAGGGTGTAACCCCACGGCTCGGCTGCAGCTGGATCCGTCCCCTCGGCAATGCTGGAGAGGGATGCTGGTGAGCAGAGGGCTTGGGCAGGAGAGCGTGCGTTCGTGATGGCATCTTTTAAATTCTGCTGGCAGAAGGCTCATTAGCAGGGCTCAGAGATCTTTTTAATTGGGAGTGTGTCACTGAGCACCTCTGGGCACGTCCTGATATACTGGCGTGCTGATGGTGTCTGGAGAAGCTGCTGGCTCTGTGCACGCTGCTGCCCGGCGTAGCACCAGCACCGACTGGGAGCCCAAGGCTGGGTTAAACTCAACCCTTTTGGGGTGGCTGAGGAAGAAACAGCAGCTTTGAG
>NW_010400669.1:21544-22555 GCF_000710305.1 Buceros rhinoceros silvestris | reverse complement strand
CGGTTGTGTCTGGGGAGAAACATCTGAGTGAGAGGTGGATGGACCTGGAGGAGGGGCTCTGGAGGGGCAGGATGGGATGCCCTGGTGCGCCTGCAGTGCAAGCAGCTGGGTCCTGCTCATATGTCCAGCATGGAGCAGATCGGCCTGGTCTGGGTCAAGAGGCTGTTCTTCCAGCCCCATCTCATGTCACCATGCCGAGCAGTGCCTGCGGTGTGCATGGCGTTACCTGTGTGACCCGGGCTGGGGGTGGTGGGCTGCTTTGATTTCCTTTTTATTTTTTTTTCTTTGGGGGTGGCAGCTCACGACGGTGATGATGCATGTGAGGAAATGCTGTTCCCATGGTTGCTGTGGGGAGGGTGGGAGGCTGTGGCGCCGGGCTCAGCCGTGCGTCCCCGTGCTTTCTACGTGTTTGCACACGCGGTGCTTCCCCGGCTGATCCTGGAGGAGCTGGTGTCTGGGACAGGATGGCCCTTGCGGTGCTGGCAGCCCCCTCCCTGGCTTGGCCAACCCCTCTGCTCTCATTCCTCCCCGTGGGCACCCTGGAATCCTCGTGCACTTTTTCCTGAAACCTAGGGAGCAAAGCCATGGCCAGAGCAGCATCCGTGGCCGGAACGGGGCAGGGCTGCTTCTGCATCCCTGCACCCGAGCAAAGGCGCTTCAGAAACCCCCGTCCTGTGCGAGGGGCAGCAACGGCAGCGTGGCAAAGCAAACCCTGCCTGTGCCGTGGCACTTCTGTTTCGGGGTGTTCTGGGCAGCCCTTCGAGACCGTCCAGCAGTGGGGCAGCAGGAGGATGGCTGTGTTGGGTGTCTGTGCTTGGGTGGTTTTTTTGATCCATAGGTTTTAAGCAGTCCCAAAGGAGCTGGGTTTGGATGTGGCGTGACGAGTAGCTGTAGCGTGACCATGGTGGGCGAGGAGGGGAGGCAAAGCGAGGGGAAGCTTGTCCCGAAACTCACACAGCTTGTTTGCTTCTTGGCTGCTCGGTGTGAATCATCCCTCCTCCTCCCCTGGGC
>NW_010400669.1:14295-21432 GCF_000710305.1 Buceros rhinoceros silvestris | reverse complement strand
GGCACGCGACCGGCTGTCGCCGCGGCCGGCAGAGCCGGGGCTGTTTTCCCTGTTTTCCTGGCACGCTTTCCCCACCACCCCACTTCCACCTGCTCCTCTTCATCGCCGTGCGGGTGGCTGGGCCTGCGGGCTGCACGCTCCTGGTGAGGTGAGCTCGTTAGGGCATTGTCCCGGCTCCTAATAGCATCGCTTGGAGGATCCAGGAGCTGTGATTCCCTGCCGATGGGAGCCTGGGGGTCACGGCATGTCTGGGATGCTGGATCTGTGCCGACGACAGTGGGATGCTCTGTGGAGCGGAGACTGCAGTGTGGAGGGGGAAGGGGATGTCTCTGTGGTGATGCCAAGCTGGTTTCTCGCTGGAGTTTGTGGGAAGTACACCAGCCTCCGGACCATCTGGCTCCCGCACGTGGAGCGGTGAATGCAGCCGTGCCGGGGGGGCCGGGGCTGCCTGTGCCAGTGCGGGGGCGAGGGTACGGCAAAAGGTCTGAGTGCTGCTTCCTCACCCTTCCCTGTGGTTTAGACCCATGGTTGGGGTGTGGTGCTCCCTGTGGCACCCATCACCGGGGTTCAGACCCATGGTTGGGGTGTGGTGCTCCCTGTGGCACCCGTCACTGAGGTTTAGACCCATGGTTGGAGTGTTCCACCCATCACCGGGGTTTTTATTTACAGCTGGGCCATAAATAGCTCATAAAATAAGAAAATGGGACCTTTCTTTGTCCCCAGGGTTTGCCCCGCTCCCGGTGGGGAGCCGTGCTGAGCCGAGCTGTGCTGAGCCGCCCATCCTGCAGCGCTGCCTTCTCCAGGGTCATGTCACATGCAGCCATGTGCTCGAGGACGTGATGGCAGCCCGCGTTCAGCTGGCGTTGCCCCGGCGTGCTCGGGGTGCTGCTCGGCGGGGGCATCCACGTGCCTTTTTTCTTTTTAGTGGCATCTAATCCTCGGTCTGTATCTCGATGAGGGACGTGTAAAGGGTTCTCCACACGAGCCAAGCGACCTGTAAAATAAGCTGGCATGTGCCTTTTTAATCATACTGCCTGGTAAAGCGTCCCTTTGCGTTTTTTGTTTCTCTTTCTAGCTGAAACAGCGTCTGTCCAGACCGTGCTCTTGCCGAGTGCCGGTTGCTTAGCAATGTTTTGCAAAAAAACCCCGTTGCAGAGCAGAACGGTTGGGTGGCTCTTCCCCGCTTCCCGGTGTGGCTGGGGACAGCTCTGACAGGATTTGGGGGGAGGACCTGGCCTTGCCCCATCTCTGAAGCAGTGATGGGGTCTCTGCTACGGGACAGGAGCCTCTGGGGAGCATTTGAGCGAGAGTGGGCTGCAGGCAGCCGGGAAGCAGATTCCAGTAGCGGATTTCCAGCCCTTCCAGTGCTGGTGGCCGTGCAGGCTGGGAGAGAGCCCAGGCAAAGGGCAGTGATGTGCTCGGGGCCCTGCATGCCGTGTCTTGCCCTGCGTGCCTCCCCCGGCGCTGCTGGAGACTTTCATTGATTGTTTTATTTCCTGCCGAAGCAGGAAAGATTGACTCACTTGCTGGTGATGTTCCTGCGAGCACGGTGGGATTTTTCCTGTTCTTACAGCTGAGGTGGAGACAAAAAGATTTCCGCAGCCTCCTTGGGAGGAGAAGGAAACAGGCTGCTGCAAAACCGCTTTCCGAGGGGCTGGTAGCTGACCCCGCTTTCCTGCCCTGGCTGTGGCCATGCCGGTCCCTCGGGATGCTTCGGGATGCGGCCCCTCGGGGGGCAGCCCCTCGCACAGGGCTGGCTGCCAAGCCAAGGGGACAGCCGAGGCATCGCCCCATGCCGTGGGCACCGTGTGCCGCAGGCTGGCTGGGATGTGCTGGAGAGGACCCCTGTCCTGCCCGTGGTGCCTGCGGGGCTGGGTTGCAGGTCCTCTCCCCACCCCACTGTCCTCCGTGGGACCCCGATGCTTCAGCGCCTGCTCCTCGAGGAATCAAGCCGGCTCCCTGCCGGGCTAGCTATTAACTAATTAGATTTAATAACAAGCTAATCCAAACGAGTGGCTGGTACCTGAGGCAATCTGCTCCCGCCTGGCGCGGTGTCTGGCTTGGGGCTCTGCCAACTCCCCCCACCCTCCCCCACCCCACTGTCCTCCGTGGGACCCCGATGCTTCAGCGCCTGCTCCTCGAGGAATCAAGCCGGCTCCCTGCCGGGCTAGCTATTAACTAATTAGATTTAATAACAAGCTAATCCAAACGAGTGGCTGGTACCTGAGGCAATCTGCTCCCGCCTGGCGCGGTGTCTGGCTTGGGGCTCTGCCAACTCCCCCCACCCTCCCTGCCCTGAACTAGGATCCCCCAGTGCAGCGAGACCCCCGCCCGGCCTTCTGCTCCACTAATGGTTATTGCCTCGATCAGGAGCAAATTTCTTCTGGATTAGTGTCCTCTAAATCGATTAGCTGTCTCGGGCAGGGCATTTTATTCTAATGAAATGTGATTCCAGGCTCCAGTCGATGAATTATGAGGCAATGAGGGTAAAGTAATCCGTCACCTTTCTGTGGGTCATTCCAGGTTTCGGAGAGGAGGCTCAGAGGAGAAATTATCATTAGCAAAGAGCATGTTGCACCGTTGTGGACTCACCCACACTCCCCAGTGAAGGAGTTGGGGGAAAATGGGGAGCGGTGAGTAAAATGTGGCATTTCCATAGTGCCGTCAGAGGCGATTTACTCGTAGGTGTGAGGCTGGGTGCGTTTGCACGACCTGCCTGGAGCAGCGCAGCAGGGCAGCGTGACGCTGGGGGTAAACGCAATATTTGCAATCCTCGTTGCCTGGAAGAAATTGGAAATATCTTCTGCGGTTTCAGGCTCACAGGTCAGCAGGTGCGGAGTGGCAGGATGGCTGCTATCCCAGACGTGCCATCGCTTTCCTCGCCACAGCGCCATCCCAAACGCCTCGCCCTGGCCCTAGTTGGGATACGGGGATTTTCACTACTGCTTCCTCACAACCGTTTTTGTTTGTGCAGTCGGCTGGAAATGCCTTTGGAGATGCCAGCCGGGGTGGTAGTTTTCCATTGCATTACTGCATCCCTGAAGTTCTCCAGGCACTTAAGCTGTTGCCTGTGTTTGCTGTTTTGACGCGTCCCTCCTCTGCGTGTGAGTGTGGAATATTTACATTTGATTTATTCGGAGACCTTGTCTGCCCCCACCTGCACTGCCTCCCCTGGCTCTGAGGACTGGCCGCCTGCCCAGCCCGCAAACTTTCCACCGGCTCAGGCACCGCATGCTGCAGGTTGGGACGGGCTGGGGGGTTCTGCCATAAAACAACACCAGGATGTGAACAAAAATAAACACGGGGAAAAGCGCCAGACCTGGTGGTTGGGTGGGGAAGAGGCGGAATCTCCTTTGGTTTTGCTTTGCTGTGAAACGCACGGACGCTCTTGGAGCTCAGGGCCAGCACGAGAGCTGGGAGTTGGCTCCCTGAGGATGCCAACCTTCCTCACACACATGGACCGTGCTGGTGCCCCAGTGTGAGCCGCAGCCCCTTCCCCAGCGTGAATGGGCTGTGCTGGGTGTGCAGCCCATGCGCCCCCAGCAGCCGTGGGCAGCGGTGCTCTGGGGGGCTGCAGGAGGACTGGGATGTTGTCATGCTCATGCAAACCCCCCGGGTGGTGCTGATGGGTCGGAGGGTGGCTGCGCTGGTCTGGCGTGCTGGTTCCCAACGTGGTGATAGTCAGCCTGGGGTGTTGATACCCAGTTTTGGGCCCCTTCTCTTCAAAGACCATCCCAGGGCTTCGCAGCGGTTCCCAGCAGTGCCAGGAGGGCTCTGCTCGCTGGCAGCTCGCTGGCGTTACTCTGAGCCCCAGTGCTCCGCGCTGGGAGCGAGGACCCGCTTTCGGCTGTGCCCTCCTGCAGCTGCAGACATCTGTCTTCTCAGCGTCTGCAGAAACGGGAAGCCTTTCCAGGGGTCGTTGGCATCTTTCATGGGTTTTAAGTTCTCCTTCCTTGTCCTGACCGTGGGTAGAGACATCTCACAGTGCTCGACTGACCCAGCACCTGCAGGCTGCACTCACAGGTGGCTCCTGGATTTCTGGGGTCATTTTGTTTTCTATCACTTCCTTTTGCTGCCCTCACCCCCGTCATCTCTGTCCGTCTCCACCCGCATCTGAACCAAGAGCTGCCGCAGCTCGTTACAAGCCTCCTTCCTCTCCACAAATAACCTGCTTAATGCAGAACTGGGGCAGGGCCAAACCGTGCTGGGCACTAACCAGAGTCAGTGAACAGACCCTTCTGAAGGGAGATTCTGAGAAATCTGGTTTGGGCAAAGAGAGACAGGAAGGAGTTTCCATGCAGGGGAGGACAGGCGGGAGCCTCCCCCCATATCTCCGCGGGGTTGGAGAGGTCGCTGAGCCCATCGCTGTTTGCTGGTTCACCTGCCCAGCACTGAATTGAGGTGCTGGGTCCCCTTTGGGTGCGACCCTCGCCACGGTGAGGACCTCTTCGTTAACAGCTTTGTTAACCCATCCCTGCTGCCTTGGCCAGATACTCCCCAACCAGCGGGGCAGGGAGAGGGGAATGGCAGAGCTGGTTTTGTGCAGTGAGTTTCAGAAGTGTCTCAGCTGCCCTGAGATAAAGATCTGAGTCATGAGAGTCGCCGTTTGGGTTTCGCTGCAGTAGGAAGCGATGGGCTAAGAAAAGCTGAACAGGAAGGACAGCGAGTGGCAGTGAGACCCCTGCTCAAAGCATCTGCAGCAAAGCAGGCTCTGCACCGGGCTAAAAGGTCCAGAAGCAGAACGATCAGGGCTGGGTCCAGGTCAGAGAAGTGTGGGCAGAAGGGTGATGGCTCTGATTAAGCACTAGCTTCCTCAAACTACGGAGGCGGATGCTGGAAGCAGAAGAGTCAAAGACAGCAGCACGTGGGCTCCCACCCGAGCCCTTGCTGCAGGCTGTGCCACTGGGCTGGTGGGGCTGCCACCAGCCTGACTGCCAGCCACCAGCACCAGCTGCTTTTTGAGCAGGTTACCAGAACATGCCACGCAGGTTTGGACCGTCTCTGGGTGATGGGAGGAGCAGGCAGGGCCTGGTGCCTCGTGTGCCCATGACCAGATGTTTCTGAGATGTTTCTCAGCTCTTATCTCCCTGGAGCTGTTTTTGGTGATTTTAAAGTTTTCTGTAAAGCACCATTTCACTGCTGGGGCTCTGGTGAGCCCAGGGCTACAGCTGGCGAGCGGGGCAGAGGGCAGGCTCCCACCTCCTCTGCTGTGGGAGAAGGGGCTGCGTTCCCCCGCCCCTCCTAAGAGAGTCTTGGCCCCAGCCCACAGCGAGGTAGGGGCTTCCTTCCTGCCTTCTGTCTCTTCAGCCACTGCAGCAAACCCTCCAGCTGCTCCCCATTGCCTTCGAATGGGGCTGGACACCTGCAACCTTGGCTGCAGTGGGCGAGGGTTGCCTTGCATCTCCAGGATGCAAAACCTCCTCCATCTTCCTGGAAATCCAGTTCCTGCCTTCTGGCTCTTCAGCCACTGCAGCAAACCCTCCAGCTGCTCCCCATTGCCTTCGAATGGGGCTGGACACCTGCAACCTTGGCTGCAGTGGGCGAGGGTTGCCTTGCATCTCCAGGATGCAAAACCTCCTCCATCTTCCTGGAAATCCAGCCATCTCTGGGTCCTTTGGCTACATTTCCCTTGGATCTTCAATGCCTTTCATCAGGAGTCTTGGGAAGATTTCAAAGACGTCCTGGCCTGGCAGTTACTGGTTTTGGTGGGGCAAGAGGATGTGGCCAGGGTGCTGGGCTGGTGGGCAGAGGGGGGGTAATTTTAGCTGTGCAACCCGGGCAGCCCTTCCAAGGGCTAACTTTGTTTTTCATGAAGCACAGAGCTTTTATCTCTTAAAATACTATAGAAATAATTCATGTCTTCAGCGCTTTACTCCAATCTGATCTGCTGTTTGAGCCTGGTCAATAGTCCCATTCATCCCACAATGGGTTCTCTGTCCCTCTGGCAAACATTTTGCCAAACGAAGCCACGTTGAGTGTGTGAAGCGAGGCATACGGTGATGCCTTGGTTGGGTAGCAGCGCAGAGTGCTCCCGCCGTCGCCGTGAAAGGCTGAGCAGAAGATGTAGCACCTCCTGCATCTTTCCTCTTGGGGCCGTCTTGGACAGAACATTGAGTTTTTCTTGTGCTTTAGCATATTCGAGCAGTTCTGGGTTTTTCCCTTGAAGCATGGTTTGTGGGGTATGCACGGTTGTCAAATTTCTGTGGTGAAATGAAGTTTTGGGGTTTGGGGAGGCAGGAGATGCGAGATGAGGTCCAGAGCTGCATTTCAGCTGGCACCAAAACAGGGTCTGGGGGTGCAGTGGGGCCATGCAGCGATGCTTTCCCCGTGTCGGGTGGTCCTGTGTGGGACTGCACCTGTTGCAATGGTCCTTGGGGTCACATCCTGCTGGGTTTGGCATCCGCAAACCTCAATCTCTGGCACGTGCCGAGTCAGGGCAGCTTTTCCCTGGGCTTATGGGCAGGAACGTGGCAGCAGAGGCTGCTGCTGGAGGTGGGGTAGTCACAGCTCATCTGGTTTTATATATTTACTCGAACAATGAATCAGAAAGGAACCTGCCAGCAGCTACAGCCCCATCCTAAATCACTGATTAACTCCAACCGCCCAGCAGAGGAGCTATTTAATAAACAAGTCACTGCTCATTAGGTATGAAAGCAGCTTGGGGTGCCGGAGGACCACATCATCCCTCAGGAGCGGGCTTTTGCTGACCTCCACTGGGAAGTGCAAGGAGAGATTTAAACCTCCTGGTACCAATTAAGTGATGAGTGATGCTGCCCCTACGCTTCGTGCTGACCCCAGCAGCGCACGGGCTGGGTTGCGCGGGGCTGAATTTCAATGCTGGTGGCTGCAGATGCTGCTGTTCAGGTGCGAGGTGCTCGTTGCTGGATTCCTGCGTGGACTGCAGGGCCGTGGTTTGGTCAGAGTGTCCCAGCCTTGGCAGAGTGCTCACGTGTGTCTGTGGAATGGAGCCAGTTGGCTGTTCCCAGCTCCAACCTTTCCCAAACCCCCATCACGGGCATCCCCCAGCACTGAGGGATGCTGTATGACCCCACAGCAGCTTTGCTCAGCTGTTGTGCCCGGAGCCCCGGCTTGCCGGGTGGTCACTGGCAGCGGGTGGTGGCTGCAGGGACAGACACC
>NW_010400669.1:11558-14120 GCF_000710305.1 Buceros rhinoceros silvestris | reverse complement strand
GTTTCCTTGATTCCCCGTCTCGTGTGGCCTCGGCCCGCCGTGGGGTTGCTTGGTGCCAGCAGCTGCAGCCCGGGGAGGTGTGAGGCTGCAGAGGTGCCCAGCAGGCTGTGCTGTGATGTGACCCACTTTCTCTGCAGCTCAATGGGGGGGTTTCTGCTAGTGACCCCCCAGATCTGCCTTCTCTGGGCTCCTGCACCTGGGCTGCTTCGCAGGACAGATCCCCTGGCTGGATCCTGCCCCAGCGTCAGCAGAGGAGGCTCCTGGCAGACACCGCGGCGGTGGTGGAGGTGAACCAGCCCTGTACACTGTGAGACCTTGCAGAGACCTTCCTGTGACCCCATGGGGAGCGCGGGACAAGGAGCTGCCCCTTGCTGCTCTCTGTCCTGCTGCAGCGTCCCCCATCCCCTCTCTGGGGCTTCCACGCCAGGCTGGTGGCCAGCGCTCTGTGTGTGTGTGTGTGTTACCCCGTAGCCCGGGCGGATGATGCCCGATGATGGTCAGACCTTGCCCTTGTGCTGTGTGCAGATCCCAAAGCGTTTTGCCGAGGCAGTGAGGAGGGCTGGCAGCATCTTCTTAAAGACTAACCAGAGAGTGGACCGTGAAGTAGTTTCAGATTTTTTTTTTTATGAGAACCTTTAAGGCAATTGTCAAACCCCAAGGAGGGAGCTGGTGGCTTCTGGCCGTGTGGTCATCAGTGGGAGTGTGGTCCCCTCCCCAGTGAGGGGCTGGGAACCCTCTTGGGGTGTGGGGCTGCTGGAGCAGGGTCTGTCCTGTCCCACTGTGGGGGCTCGAGAGGGACGCGCAGCCTGAGCCTGCCGTTCCCGGCCGCGGGGGAAGGAAGGGGCAGGAGTCTGGGTTCCTGTTGTCCGACTGAGCATTAAATATAGGCTATTAAGCAATTTTCTCTGCAGGAAGTGTAGAAATGCGGCTCCGTATGAGCACAACCTCTGTCAGACACCCAGAGCCCTGGAACTTGGTGCAACTGGCCTCATCAGCATCCTTCTCTTTCCCCCTTTGCAGCAGCATTAACCCTTCGCTCCCGGACTTGTCAGCAGGTTTGTCTTTCGCTTGAACTGCCCACAGCATCCACCCGTCCCAGATGTCCCGATAGCCCAGCTGAGCCAGAGCTGGTTGTGCTTTTTCCAGCTTAAATATTGAACTGGCTGCAGTCACCTTTGGGGGGAACCCCCACTCTCTGAGCCAGCAGAGTCACTTTTTCCCTTGCCAACCTGGTCTTTTGCTGTGGACAACTCCCTGACAGGAGGTTGGAGCAAGGAGGGATCGGTCTCTTCTCTCCAGGAACGAGTGACAGAACAAGAGGAGAAGTGGTGGAGTCCCCATCCCTGGAGGGGTTTCCCAGCCATGTGGAGGTGCTGCTGAGGGACAGGGGTCAGGGGGGACCTGGCGGTGCTGGTGAACAGGGGGACTCGAGATGCTTAAAGGGCTTTTCCAGCTTAAATAATTCTGTGATTCCAACATGTGCTGCTGGGCCCTGGGACCACCCTCCCCTGCGGGCAGCAGAAGGGCAAGTCTGTCTCCTTGACATCTCCTTTTGATGTGGTATGGTTCCCCTTGGTGTTCTGTGGTCACGTTGCCCAGCCAGGAGAAGCACTCGACTGGAGGAGTTGCCATCTCTTCTCAGCCCTTACAAATCTTGGTTTAAGGGAACTGCTCCCAGGCTGTTGGGGTTCTGCAGTTCTTACCTCTGTGGTCCCTTTGGGAAAGCCTGAAACTGTTTTGAACAACGAACACAGAGAGGGGATGACCGGGGTATTGCGCAGAGGTGAGGTGTCCAGCTGGGGGATAAGGTTGGGGAAGAAGGCGCTGGGAGGTGGTGATGGGGAGAGAGCACTCATGGCAGTGAGTGTCGCTGAAGCGTCCGAAGCTCTTTGAGCTGAGTGAGCCCAGCTGGAGCTGTGTTGGAGCTGACGCTGTGCCCAGAACCAGGGGCTGCCCCGTCTCACAGCCACGGGGCAGAATTGCCCATGGGTGCTGCCCCTCTGCAGCAGCAGCTTTGGATTCGGCTGGGACAGGATCGTCCCTGTTGTGCCCAAGGTGCTGCCACATGGAAGAGGGCTGTGAAATCATGTTGTCTTCTATAAATGGCCTGTTTCAATAGTTCCACATTCCTTTTGAAGGGGCTTTTTGTGTAAAAAAACCCAACCACTTCAGTCTCCTTGCTGTGACAGCAGCCACTTCCCGACAAGAAGATTTAACTCTCAGTAGCAGAGGAGGAGGAGGAAGGATGCTGGGGTGGCGTGGGAGGATGGACTGCGGGAGCGTGAGATGCTCTTTGGTGCTGGTCCCTTGCAGGGCAGCTGTGGGTTGGAGTAACCTCGGCTGCAGCGGGGTTTGGAGGTGTGAGGCTGGGACGGGAACTCAGCCAGTAACTGCTCAGCTCTCGGGGGGTGGAGCGGTGGGGGGTACCATGGGAGAAGCTGGCTGACCCCTGAGCCGAGCATGAGGGAGGAGGGACGGGCAAAGCGAGAGCGGAGTGGCAGCGTTTCAGGCTGAACTGGCTCCTGAACATTTCCTAGAGAACCGTTCACAAAAAAAGCACGG
>NW_010400669.1:7188-11445 GCF_000710305.1 Buceros rhinoceros silvestris | reverse complement strand
TCCAGGGGGGGGTGGGCCGGGAGCCGGTCCAGCCGCAGCAGGCAGGGAGCAGCCCACAGGCTTTGCTGTGCTGATGGGTGAGCGTTGCTGAGCGATGCCGGGTGCTTCCATCACTGCTCTCCAACCTGCTGCTGGGAAAGGCAAGATCAGACTTGGGATTCAGCTCCAACTCCCTCCTTGCTGGGATGTGCTTCTGCTGATACTTCTGCCCTCTGCAAGGTCACGTCTCCTTCCGCATTGCTCATCCCCATCCTCCGGAGTTTTCTCCCCCGTTGTTCAGGTTGTAAACTCTCCTTCGGGAAGGGAAGTGCTTGGGAAAGGGAGCGCTGCTGGGCTCCTCCCGACACGGCCGGCCGGGTAACCCTGTATCGCAGTAATGAGCTGATACATCGCTTTTCAAAGGGTATTTTATTTTGATTATTGGTTGCTGTAGCTACGCAGCTGGACCTCGGCGTGCAGCGCCTGTTTTCTGTCAAGCGAGCTTTCCCAAGGAGATCATCCCATCCCTGCCAGCCTGGGGGTGGGAATGGGGGGCCATGGGAGGTGACGATGAGGAGGAGGGCTGGGATAGAAACTCCCCTCGCGATGGGCAGCCTGCAGAGAGGAAAGGAATGAGTTGTAGACGTGGCGGCTGTGGGGCAGGACGATCCGGTGTTGGAGCAGAGGGGAGGATTTGGACAGATTGTGTAGCTGTTACTGGAGCACAAGGTGTACTACCTGGAGACGGTAACTCAGGTAACTGAGGCGCGCTCACCGCATGCCGTGGTGTGCCGGGCGAAGGACCCGGCTGCGTTAGCGTGTGTTGCAGGTGTTACCTCGCAGAGGGGATGGAGATCTCCTGTGCTGCTGCTTGGCCGGTGCCTTCTCCGAGTGGTTTAGCCTCAGATCCTGAGCACAGGCAGGCGTGTGGCTCCACAGCAGCTGCACCCCAGACCTTCCCAAGGCGGCTGCAGCCTGGGCCACCACTTGCCTTCTCACTCTCCTGGGGTTTCAGCAGCTTGGGCAGGCTGTTTTCACCTCCGAGGATGCTCCAGGACCACCACCCGGCACTGTCCAGACCCCGAGCTCGTCACGTTGCTCAAACAGGAGGATTTTTCTGGTTTTTTTGGTGGTTTTCCTTCATGTTGCTGTTGACAGATGAAGCCAGCCAGAGTACTTGGACGCAAAACTTTCACAGCCCTTGGCGCAGCCCGGCTGTGACTCATGCGGAGGGTCCAGCTGGTTTTACTCATGCATGAGAGGAAGCAGAAATTTCTGTCCAGCCTTTGTAGGATTGTGGGTTTTCTTCTCCACCACCCTGGGGAAGAAGAAGCCTCAGGAGCTGAGCGGTCCATGGAAGGGCCACGCTGCTTTCCCCCCACACCCCTGCCTGCAGCACAACCGGGAGCTTTGGCTTGTGTTTCTTCCCCAAAATGTAGATGAGAGGTTCAAGCTTTTAGGAAAAATGGGTGCTGGAGTGCGGGTGGGTCCAGCAGTTCCGCAGGGAGGATGATGGATCCTTTCTGTGCTGGCTCCTCACTTACCCCAGCTGTGTGGTGTGGATACAAGTGTCCCTCTCCCCTTTTCTGGCCGAGCCTGTCGCTAATTTTAGCACCCACTTCACCTCTGCGACTTGCCCGTGTCGTCCAGCGAGCGGCTGCCAGCGATCCTCCTTTATCGCTCCCGCACGGGGAGTTATCTCCTTCTCCCCCTGCCTCTCCCTTGCCTATTTGTAAGCACCATGGGCCATTGTTGGGCACTGCCAGCTCCGAAGGCTTCTGGGCTTTGCTCTGGCTCGTGGCTAGTGGGTGCAGAGCCCCAACCTCCTCCTGGCCCTCAGCAGGGAGGGATGGCCCTGGCAAGGGGTGCTGGGCACCCTGCCCTGGGCAGTGGGAGCTCAGCTTCAGTCTGGGGATCTGCACCCGTGCTGGGGCAGCAGCCAAGTCTGGGTCCTCCCGGCCAGTGGTGGGCTTGAGGGACGTCATGGCAGGTCCAGCTTGGCCATGGACCTGCTGCGTGTAACACAGGCAGGGTGTTGGTGACACCAGAGTGTGTGGCCCGGGGAGCTGTGGCTGATGGTCAGTGCGGAGCCAGAGGAGAGGAAATGGCTCCTTAAGTCATTAACGTCATCTTCGTTATTATTCCAGAGGAGATAGGAGGCCACCCGGCTCCGGGGACTGCGTTAGAGTCTCCGAGCCCTCCCTTGTAGCCGGTGGCAGCGCGGGGACGTGGAGGAGAGTGGGGCGAGCGGCACCCGTTGTGTGGAATCATCCAGGACTGAGCTGTGGCAGGATTAGCCCCAGGGCGCTAAGCAGAGACACTTGGGGAGCAGCTTTAGTGCTTGGAGAAAGCTTTAAATTCTCTTATCCCACGGGGAAAGCAAAGCGCTGGAATTCTTCTGCGGTTGGTGTCCGAGAGGAGGAAACAGCCTTGGTGTGCACACACGCGTGTTTGCCACCTGTGCTGAAAGGGAAAGAAAACCGCTGCGTTTTGGGCTTTGAGTGAAGAAATGCACAGGGGAATTAGCTTTATGTCTCCCTCACGCCGTCTGTGCGCCTGCAGCCCCTCGCGTTGCGCGAGCGGGGGTTCCCCTCCCCTCCCCGCCATGGCCTGGCGGCGTCCGGGAGTGTGTGTCTGCGTGTGCAGGGTTACGGGGCCGGTTCGAAAAGCCAATTCTGGATCCGCTTGGGTCACTGCAAGTAAGAACTTAATAGGATTCAGATCTTGGAGAGAATCTGCAGCTTGGGAAGCCATAAACCTCTGCATTATCGCCCGTGCATGGTGCAGGACCGGGAACTCCGGGCAGAGGTGCCGTCTCACCCCGGCGGTGCCACCGTCCATCACGTTTGCTGCTGCCCCGTGGCACTGGCCCTGAGCTCCCGCATGGTTCTCGTGGCATTTCAAGGCTTCACCCCTTGTGGTGTATTTTGCTGGGTGCTGGCCAGGACCCCGCAGAGCCCCGTCCTGGGGACCCATGCAGGGGAAGGTCAGTGCTCTTGGAGTTCCCCCACGTCAGATGGGGCTCTCTCTCCATGGGGATTTGCCAGCTGGGATTACGTGTCCCTCTGCATCGTGCTCTTGGTGGGCTTTTTCCTCCTCTCACACCTGCGTTTCCCCTCTCCCCGCTCTCCCGCAGGCCTGTCAGCAGCCAAGCGCAAGTTCGCGGATTCCCTCAATGAGTTTAAATTCCGCTGCATCGGTGACGCCGAAACGGATGACGAGATCTGCATCGGTGAGTCCTGGGCGCTGCCCTGGGTGGCCCTGAAGCCACACTCCAGAGCCCTGAGCCGAGCAGGGCGCTGGGGGAAACACGGACGAGGATGCTGAATGAGTCCGGCTGCTTCCCCGCTCTCTGGAACGGCTTCTCCTGGTTTCTCCTGGTTCAGCATCAGCAAAGCCTTCCCAAGGAAATCAGTTGTTGCTTCTTGGCCTAAATCTGGCCCTGACCGATAGGAAAGGAAGAAGATTGCCCATATCTGAAACCATCTAGCTTATCCGTCCCTTTCCCGTTGGAGAGCAGGGATCTGGAGATGTGGCTGTGGCTAAACACACTGCCAGGGGCTGTGATCTGGAGGAGAGGAGCTGTGGCCTGCCGGAGCAAGGGACCCGGCAGCGCTGAGCCCGGCAGCGCTCTCTGAACCGAGCCCGGCTCCACCACGGAGCTTCTCATGGCACAGGGCAGCAGCTTCAGCCACTTCACTCCGTGTCATCCTGCTTCTGCCCCAGATGAACTTTTAGAGCTTATTGTGCGCATCGTCTGGAGCCAGGAGAGCAAATGAGCTTTAGCCCTGATTTAACTTTGCTTATTTATGTGTGCCCAGTCTCTCAGCAAAAATAGCTTTCTCATCCGTGTCCCCTTGCTGCGGTGCACATGCTGGCGAGCTGCCACTCGTGTGCTGAGTGTAGCCGAGACCAGTGCTGAGCCTCAGGGCTGTTTGGGGAGTGGCTGTGGGGAGGGCAGGCTCGAGAGCAAGACGTGGTGTTTCTCTCTGGAGGTGGGATCACAGTGCTGGGGATGCTCTGCTGCCAGCTGCTCTTTGGGAGCCTTTCTAGGAAGAGAGCAGAGGTGATAAAGCCCCTGCACAATGAACCCCCACAAAACACAAACCAAAAAACCCCTGTTCAACCTCTCTCTTGACATAAAAAGACAATAAAATGTTGTTAAACACTGACTGTGCCCTGTGTCCCTTCCAGCCAAGTCTCTGCAGGAGTTTGCCACGGTGCTGCGGAACCTGGAAGACGAGCGGATGCGCATGGTAGGGTCCCGTCTGCCGGGAG
>NW_010400669.1:4836-7047 GCF_000710305.1 Buceros rhinoceros silvestris | reverse complement strand
GCTGGTGCCCGTGTGCGGGGAGCAGGGTGGGATGCGGCTCTGCTCTCGGTGGGTAGTGTGGCACCGTGGTGTGCTGCGAGCCCTTGTGCCCAGGGCAGAGCCACAGGGCAGAGCAGAGGGAGAAGAGGGTGAGCTTGGTGGTGGGGCACACTCTAAGAGCATCAGTTACGGTGTCTTGCTGTTGGCAGAGGGCCAGTGCTTGCTGGTGGGGCTCGCTGGGTGAGGAGCCGGGTGGGGATGAGCCCCTCAGCCTTGCCCAGGCCTCATCCAGCGCAGAGCCGGAGCGGTGAAGCGTGCGGGGTTTCCGTGGGCTGCAGGAGGGTTTCCTTGGGGAAGGCTGTTGAGTGGCTCTAGGTGTCTGGGGCTGAGCTGGGTGAAAGGCAGCGGGTGAGCCGTGCCTGTCTTTGCTCGCAGATCGAGAACGCCAGTGAGGTGCTGATCACGCCGCTGGAGAAGTTTCGCAAGGAGCAGATCGGGGCTGCTAAGGTGAGCTGCTGCTGCACAGAGCTGCCATCCCCTCCGGGAGCCCTGCGCGGGTTCAGGAGCAGAGCCCGGAGCCGTGTGGCGATGGCCGTGCTGGTGGCCGGGACCTGGCATGCTGCAGGGATGGGCTCTGCTGGGCGCAGGCGTGGGAGGAGGTGATGTGTTTCCACGGGATGGTCCAGCTCCCACGAAAGTCCCTCAGTGGTCCGAGTTCACCCACAACCAAGTAACGTGTCTAAGGCCAGAAATCACATGCCAGTTAAGTGAACGTTATTTTCTTATTCTAAGGAAGAATTAGCATTTTCTAGAGGGGGTCCCAGTTGCCTGAGCCCTCTGGTCTGTGCTCCCCATTCCTGGTATGTCACTGGGCGGCTGTGCAGGAATTTGGATGGCTTATGGCAGGACGGGCGAGTCCAGGGAAGCACCAGCATGGCTGAGGGTGGCTGTGAGACAGCCTGGCCCTCCTTTTCTTTCCTGCCTTTGTTCTGGAATTAAAACCACTGTCTGTGTCTCTCCTGTTGTTCTAACGACAACCTGCTGCTGTCTGCAGAAGCACAGGGCAGCCCCGGTGTTCCTGTGGCCGCGGTGT
The DNA here is from genome assembly GCF_000710305.1 of Buceros rhinoceros silvestris. Lineage (NCBI taxonomy): Eukaryota > Metazoa > Chordata > Aves > Bucerotiformes > Bucerotidae > Buceros > Buceros rhinoceros. The sequence continues at coordinate 5,975 of NW_010400669.1, read as the reverse complement.
GCCCGGCTCGCTCCCCCGGTGGTGGAGCCACAGTGGCACTGCCTGATGGCCGCGGATAAAAGCAGCTTCTCCTGCTTCCAGCTGGTGCCCTGGGCTTGGTCCCATCTCGTGCTTGGGTTATCTCCTGCCCGGGAGCTGAGGTGCTGCCTGGTGCCCTGGACCCTCACCTCTCCTCTGCTGCTGTTGCACTCAGCATCACACTTTTTGTTCTCTTTTGTAGGATGCCAAAAAGAAATACGACAAGGAGACGGAGAAGTATTGTGGTGTCCTAGAAAAGCACCTAAACTTGTCTTCTAAGAAGAAAGAATCCCAGCTGCAGGAGGTGAGAGCAGCCTCTGGTTTTCCATGTCCAGCTGTCACTCTGGAGAGCTTTCTGAAAGCTTTACACAGCTTACAGCGTTGGTCCTCCTGGCTGTAAACTCATTGATTTCTCCCTCATTCTGGCTGCAAGTGGTGGGTTTTCCCCTCTTCCTGTAATCAGAGGGGATGGAGCTGTTTTGGTGAGTAAACCAGAGAGGACCCAAAGTGGTCAGCATTCGGCAAGGAGAGAGGGTTTATAATTAAAGATGTAACTGGAAGGGGCCGGTTCTGCTGCAGGCTGCCCTGTGCCAGCACAAATCAGGGATGTCTGGTTTCCTTCTCTGAAAGCGGCTGCGCTGGCTTTGGGCTTCGTGGGAGGAGTGATCAGGCTTCACATTTTTAAACTGCTTTAGGAGCCTGTGACTGAGGCAGGGAGGTAGTTTACTGCTGTGCCAAATGCTCTCACTGGATGAGCACGCCGAGTTTTCAGTCACTTCTGCACTGCCCAGAGCTGGGCCGGTCCCTGCAGGATGCATGTTCTTGCTTTTGCTGGTGTGCTGCTGACTTTCTGTGGGAACTGGTGGGCCCGCGCAGTGGATCCTGCCCTGGCATAGCTCGGGTCCAGCACCAGCAGAGTGGGGGACTCCAGAGCAGAGATGTCTGTGGCACAAAGAATCAACATCCTCCCAAGTCACCAGCGAGAGGATGAGAGGAACTGGCGTCCAGTTGCCCCAAGGGAGGTTGAGGTTGTCCCTGAGGAGCCGTTTCTGTCCCGTTGGGGTTGTGCAGGCGTGTCCCAGGCTGCCCAGGGCAGGGGTGGAGGCCCCAACCCTGGAGGG
>NW_010400669.1:2259-4747 GCF_000710305.1 Buceros rhinoceros silvestris | reverse complement strand
GTCCCCATCCCTGGAGGGGTTTCCCAGCCGTGTGGAGGTGCTGCTGAGGGACAGGGGTCAGTGGGGACCTGGCAGTGCTGGGGAATGGGGGGACTAAAGGAGCTTGAAGGTTTCTTCAAAATGATTCTATGATTCCATCTTCTACCAGATCAGGTTGAGGAGGGGTGAGAATCAGGGCTGATGTGCCTTTAAGCCAGCTTTGTCCTCCCTTAGATGTTCTGGGTTTGTGAATAAATTCCCATGTGGAAGTACCCGCATGTTCCAGAAGATGGAGAGCCCCATTCTCGTGGCTTTCAAATAACCCTTTAACCCTCTGATTTAGTTTGTGTTTGAAACACTAATGCCAGACAGGGGAACAGAAGGGTTTCTTCCGGGGAGGGAAGGAGCCACTGGTGGCTGTCAGGTTGCAGCAGTAACTTTTAGAGGTGAGTTCCCATGTCCTGGACAGAGAACGGCTCCTGCGGGGCTGCCCAGGAGCCCAGGATGCTCTGCAGGATGCTGTGCGGGATGAGGTGCGGGATGAGGTGCGGGATGCGGCGCGTGTTGAGCAGCACTGGCTGCTGGTGCCATCTGCTGGTATCTTCCACCCCAAACGTTGACTTGGGCTTCTGCTGCGAAGGCAAGAGGAGGCTTGAGCCAGGTCCCGAGTTCAGGTGCTGGGGCCTCTTCCCCAGGGGCAGACGTGCCAAAAGGTGCCGATGGGATGGCAGCGTTTTGGGCAAATTGCCACCAGCCGGTTGTGAGCAGGCTGAAGCTTCACCAGACGCGCTGGTGTCCTCAGAGGAGAGTGTTTGCTCCCAGGAGATTTGGTGTGTTGTATTTCCTGACCTCCTCTTGCTGTCTGCATCTGGAGGGTGATCCCAGCCACATGTGCGACTGCTGCGGGGAGCAAAGGAGACCATGGGAATTCTCTGCTGCTTTGGCTCTTGACCAGCGAAATAACACAGAGAGTCTAATCCGCCGTTTAACTCCTGCCAAAGTTATTTGATTGCATCATATTTTCTGCTTTTTCAGAACGTGGTTTGCTGAATCCCTTGGCCTGTGCACCACGGGCACACGGCACAGATGTGGGTCACGGGGAGGACGGGCCATTTCACGGCCATGTCACACAGGAAAGGGGGAGCAAGCTGCTGTTCGAATGCAAGCAGCTGTTTGCCAGCTGGGTTCTGCAGAGCGCGGGAGCGGCCGTATCCCTGATGGGATGCTGGTACACGTACCCTTCTCCCGGGAGGCCCAGCTCTGCCCCAGGGACGGAGGGATTGGCCAACCACTGGGCAGCGACTCGCAGCGCTTTGCAGTGGGGGTGAGGCTCTTCGCCCAGCTGAGTTTCCTGGTGCTGAGGTCAGAGGGATGGTGGGTCACCCCCATGGGCTCTACCCAAAGCGTCGCTTGCAAAGGTAGCAGCAGCGTGTGCCGGGGATGGCTGTGTCCCTCACCCTGCTCTCAGTGCGGTGGTCTCCGCTCCCCGGGCGTGCTGAGGGCATTGTCACACATTGCGACTGGGACACGTCCCTGTTTTCCTTCACTTGGGCTTTACCTGCAGAACAGGGGGGACTTGCTGCGTGTTGATGCACCAAAGTGACATGGACACGCTCGCTGGAGAGGGTGGTGGGGTGCGTGGGCTGCCTGGTCTGGCCCTGGGGTGCTCCAGGCTGTCTCCCATTGTGGTGCTTTCCAGAAAGCAGAGAATCACCTTTTATTGTCTGTTAGGCAGCGACTTCTCGTTTTTCTCACCTGTAATGTGTGATTTTCTACACAGCTGTCAGGGAGGTGAGAACCTGAGTCTTTTTTCAGCTGTGAAGGAGCTGTGCCATCTGTCCAGCCCTGGACTGGGCTCTGAAGCAAAACGTGTTCTGCACGGACACGTTCCCATTGGACCCAGCTGTCTTCTGGTCTCGAGGCCAGGCGCTCCCGGTCAGTAGTAACGGAGTGTTTCCTCCTTCTCTTGCAGGCAGACAGCCAGGTCGACCTGGTTCGGCAGCATTTCTACGAGGTCTCCCTGGAGTATGTCTTCAAGGTGCAAGAAGTCCAGGAGAGGAAGATGTTTGAGTTTGTGGAGCCTGTAAGTGAGCACTCAAGCCTGCAGAAAGTGTGGGATTACGCAGGGAAGTGGGGGCTCAGGGGGAGCGGGGCATCCCTGCAGTGGGAGGGCTGGGGGGTTCCAGCCTCACCTCACAGCCCCTCTCACAGAGGAAGACTGGGGGGAGAAAGCACCTGTGTGAGCCTCAGGGCATGGAGCCTCTAGCACAGCCTCTATCCACGAGCATGACGGAAACTTTTCATTCTGTATTGCATGGCCGTCTCTGTCAGGGTGGGCTGGGTTGTGGGGCTGTTTTAAAAGAAAAATAGAGCCGTGACATTCACCAGCGAGAAAGCGTGCGGCAGTGACCAAAATAGGAAAAAAGAGGGTTTTGAGATCTACCTTTGCTCAGGTGTTAAGTCCTCCAAAGCCCCCTGGGAAGCACCAGACCTCTTTGCAGAGGCAGTT
>NW_010400669.1:1238-2038 GCF_000710305.1 Buceros rhinoceros silvestris | reverse complement strand
GCAGCACTGGGCTGGCAGCGTGCTGCCTGCTGTGCCCAGCACCTCCCGCTCTGCTCACAGGGACCGCGTGGCTCCAGTGGTGCAGGGAAGGGGCACAGAGAGGACGAGGGGTCCTGGGGCGGAGGCTTGGCATGGCTTTGGGGGAAGGAAGTGCAGACTCAGCTTCAGGGTCTGCTCAGAGGAGGGTTTGAAAGTGAAATGAGGGCAGACTATGTTCCTTGGGACAGCCAGCAAACCCCTCTGCCCTGGGGAGTGCAGGGACGCTTCCCCTTGGCAGCGGTTGCTCTGCAGGCGGTTGTGGGTCTCTACTGACCATCTGGAATCTTTTTACCCCATCGCAGCTGCTGGCCTTTCTGCAGGGGCTTTTCACCTTCTACCACCATGGCTACGAGCTTGCAAAGGACTTCAGCGATTTCAAGACAGAGCTGACGATCAGCATCCAGAACGTAAGTGTGCCCCGTGCCTGTCGCCAGCACCGTCCCGCAGAGCCAGCTGACACCTTTTCCCGTGTGCTACCAAGCCAAGGCTTTCACTGTATCCTTGAAAGCAAGTTCTTTTTTTGTGAGTAACACCACAGCATGAACAGAGCCCACGTGGCAGCTTGTTCCCTACGGCACACGGACTGCAGCGGCCCAGCTTGCAGATGCCACTGTGATTTTAGTGGGTGTCTCAGACAGTTTCGCAAGTGTCTCCAAGCACTGTTCGCCCGGGGAAGTGTGGCACTTGTTGCCATCCCAGTCTCCGGGCTGTGGAATGGAGTTGTGGCAGGGGGGGGGTGGCAGCCAGGCGATCGCTTTTCC
>NW_010400669.1:0-1122 GCF_000710305.1 Buceros rhinoceros silvestris | reverse complement strand
GTGTGGTGCCCGCACGTCAATGGCTTTGCCGTGTTGGCACTGCAGCTTGGCTTTCCTCTCTGGTTGTCAAATTACCAAGGATTTAGACTGATTTCATTCTTTTGAAACAACTTTTTCCTAAAACTCATCATGCAAACAACTTGCCAATTGTCACAATATTTTTCTTTTAGCTTAAATCCAGGCCCAGGGAGAAAACCTATCCTGTGGCTGGCAGCCCTGGGCTCCCCGGTCCCATTTCCCACATGGTCTGGGGTGTCCAGCTCTGGGGTCCCACCCCTGTGTGCAGACCATGTTGGGTCTGTGTGTTGGACAAGACATTCCTGTTTTAATTTGCAGACGAGAAACCGTTTTGAAGGAACGAGGTCAGAGGTTGAATCTCTGATGAAGAAGATGAAGGAGAACCCTCATGAGCACAAAAACATCAGCCCTTACACGATGGAGGGTTATCTCTACGTGCAGGAGAAACGTAGGTGTTGGGGTGGTGCAGCTGCCTGCCAGGGCTACGTGGCGAGTGGGCACCTGGGGAAGTGGTTTGTGGGGGCGTGAGGCACGAAGGCTCATTCAGCAGGGTACAAAATCCGTGAAAGAAAGGGGTTGCCTCAGGGGGAGCCAGGAGAATCACTGCCAGTGCCTTGTAAAAGTCTTTCCCCTGGACAGGAAGGGGTTAATAATGCTTAATCCGCTTGCAAAGTCCAACAAGAACTGTAGATACAGAAGTGTGTCATGTGAAATGATTGTTAAAGGTAACCGGTTGTTAACGGGAGAGCACTGGAGCTGCACCAGTTCTGGGAACAACAGCTGCCTTTGCTTTGTAGGTCACTTTGGGACCTCCTGGGTGAAGCATTACTGCACCTACCAGAGGGAATCGAAGCGGATCACGATGGTGCCGTTCGACCAGAAATCGGGAGGGAAGGGGGTGAGTGCTGATAGGCAGTGGGGCTGTGTCCCAGGGCTCTCTGCCAGGGGGCCCCACGGAGCTGCCAGCTCTCCTGGTGCTCAGACCGACCCATTTTTAGCAAGGTGACACAAATACAAATGAAGTGGGTCGGATTCATTCTGGGCTGAGCAGGTGCCACGTGGAGAATTAACTCTGTATCTTCTTAAAAAAAAACAACCAAAACC
>NW_010400668.1:0-8925 GCF_000710305.1 Buceros rhinoceros silvestris | reverse complement strand
CCTGCAGACACAGCCCCGCGGCGCAGTGCAGTGCGGCGCGGCTCTGCCGCGGGAACCCGGCGGCGTCGGTAAACACGGGGGTACACCTGACACCCCCCCCCGGTGCTCATCAGAGCGGCCCTGGGAGGTTTCATGTGGTGCCTCAGCCTCTGCGGGCCCCTCAGAGCAGGAGAACTCTGTCCTCCAGGCGGTCAGTCCTCTTTTTTCAAAAAAAAAGCAAAAATTCTTCCAAGAAAACCGTGCATCCGTGCCAAGGAGGGCGGATGAGCAATGGGGGCCACCTCCACCCAGTAATCCCAGCCTGCAGCAGAGCACAGCGTATGGCACACGTGGAAACCACCAGAACACAGGACTGGGGCAGGAGCATGTTTTAAAAACTAGAAAAACCCACATTCAGTTGCAGCCCCTGGTTAGAAAGGTCACCGGTGGCTATCCTGCCCGTACCTGCCTCTGCTGCACGCAGAGCTCATGACGCTCCTTTCTGAACCCTGTTGTCCACACAGGACATTAAGTTTCGTAGCTCACTATATCAAATTACTTTGAACAGTGAAAATGAAAAGTAAACAAACTGTTTAGTGAGTTATTAGCAAAAGCCATTATTTCTCCAATTTGTTTCCTTGGACCTAAGTGTACGGTGGCAGCATTTAAGGTCGGCGTTTGGGCAGAGGGAGAATCAGGCAATGCTCCCAGAACTCTGACGGGAGACACCAGCAGCCCTTAGCCAGATCAAAATGTGTCTAATACTGCAACATAATTTAAAAAATTGATTCCCAAAGCTTCTAAGGAGCTGGCAGTATTTGTAGAGGTTGGACAATGAGCAGTCATCCAAAATTTGAAATAGTTTTTAGATTTCATCTTTCGAGTCCATTTCTCATTTCTACTCTTTCCTAAATTTGAATTCCTCACAGCAAATGAAAAGCTAAAGCACATAATTAAAAACTTTTCTGTAGCTGAAGTTTTGATGCTGCACATGCTCTGCCAGACAAGTGACTTTCTCCAGTCAGAGCCTTCCCAAAGCTAAAGGCAGAAAACAACACCTTTTATACAGCATTTTCAGAGATCTTTGTAAATAACTTAAACCTAATGTGAAGTTCTAGGATTACGCTGAAGTTTTTAATAATGTCACTTCAGCTGTACCCAACACTTTTTATAGAATATCTCTTCTGTCATTATATAATAAAACAGAACAAAGTCATCAGTTTGCGCTACAGAACTCAGGTTGCTGTGGAAACCTTCATTATTTATTTTTTTAACATGTGCAACTTATGTTTCAACAGTGCACGTGGCCAGGCTTTCTGCTGGGGCTGCTGTTCGGTTTGGGGCGGCTGTTTTTTGCGCGGCCAGTAAATGAGCATGTTTGCACGCTACTGGTGTAGGAAAAACAACTCATTCAATGACCCCTGAAGTCCTGTTCACTTTCAGGCATATGTATTTACAACAGCTTCACTCCCTTCCCTCCCGAGGCACCCCCACAGCATGCAGAAATAGCTTTGTGAAGGGACAAAACCTGACAAAGTCATTGAGTTGCATCTGTTGGAGAGAGGCTGCTGCTGGGTGTGAGAAATTGCCTTTTTTTTTTTCGTAGATGTCTACATCAATAATAAATACCTCTCCATCTCTTACTGGTCCTTTGGGAGCAGGAAACCTCTGTACCAACAGGAATTGGTTAATTCTTCCCACTATCTGGCTCTCCATTCTACAGCCTCAGCATTTTATGGGTTCTTCTGGCTGCCAAGTTGACCAGTCGTGAAACAGATACTTTTCCCACCTAAGAAAAAATGCAGCAGAATTGTCTTTAAAATATAACCATGTCTGAGCTGACTCTTCCCTTAAAGTAAATATGGAATGAAGGTGAACTTGGGAAGAGGAGGCAGGAAGCTTGCAAGGTCAGGTAAACCCTGAGGAGAGCACCAACACAGCTGACAGAATGGGACCTGCCAGGAACTCAGCGTGCAAGAACATTGTCTTTAAAGGGAACTGTGGCATTTGTATCTCCTGATGATGGACATAGAAATAGCGGCGTTAACTGGTACAGCCATGCTGATGAGAGATTACTTTTATTTGAAATATAGGACTTCTTATTACATATTTATTTCTAAGACTTTTCTGCCCTGCTGCTGGTGATCCCCATTTTCAAACAGAGTCAGCAGAGGGGAATATGACCCACTTCAGAAAGAAAAATAACCGGTGTGCTTTACTGCAGTCACTGGAATGCAAGTTTGCATACCTTAAGGCTACCAAGTATGTTTACACCCGGTCCTCTGATAGATGCACTCACCAGCTTAATGAGTCTCCTATCACCTCTCCATAAACACTGATTGCTTTAGTAAATATCCTTAGCTGAAGTGTAGCCTAGGACAAACAGCTCATCCCGTAAGGGAGGCAGAGGCACTCATCTCCCAGGCAGCAGGCAGATATTCAGCATCACCCAGTGCAAAGGAGGCAGACCAAAGCAAACAGCAGGGCCGCAAAACAACTGTTTCCTCTGTCTTTCTTCTCTTAACAGAGCTCAATCCTGCCAGCCTCAAGACTCACACCTCTCTCTAAAGCATGGGACAGGCATGGTAGTGTTCTGCAAGCACAAACGAGAAATTCTGAGGGTTACATGCCCCAGCTAGGTTTTCTCAGGGAGCTGTTTCTATCTTTCCTTATCATAAAGATGGCACATTTAAAAACCACCACCACAAAACCGGAACCCAATGCCTACCTCATCAGATTATTTACATGGGTTTAAGGTTTTGTTAAGAAGTTAACAAAATTAAGAAATTAACTTCAGCAATCAAACTAAATTTTAAAATCTGCTGTGTCAGTGCTCCATCAAGAACTTCCTCTGGTGGTCCCAGCCACTAGTGCTGTTCAGAGAAAAACGGGCTCCTCTTGCAGTAGCCTTCTGAGCTGCCAGTCTGAGTCTTTGTCACTAAACTCCTGTGTTGCACCGTAATGGCAAATACACAGTTCAAGACCTTATTTAATTGAACGAGGCAAGTCAGAAGGAAAGCACTAATCACTTTGAACACCACTGTTAGAAGGTATTTAACTGCTGTGTACAGGAGCTCTTCTGTCAGAAGCATTGTGAATTTCTTACAGTTAAGTCCAGCGAAAACAACTGTCCGTATCCAAACAGAATATGCATTAATGCTTAACACAGTGTTAATTAAAATACATTAGACAGTTCATCTTCTATCAGACTTATCTTGCCATAATATAGATGTGATCTGAAAGACAGCTGGCTAGGGAACGGAGAGATTTGACACAGTTTCTTACTCTTAAATAGATCAAGGGAACTGTGCAGTCCTTTCAGATGCTCTGCGAGGGACAATGGAAGGTTGGAGTGCAGAAACCAGAGGCTCTTATACCTCCCTGCAAGAAAATTTCCCTCAGTTATCTCGGCCTTAAGGTACCATGGAACATATCACCCTCCTGCCCTCTCATTTAGGTAAGAGCATCCCCATACTTCACCCTTTCTCCCCATTCTTGGAGTTGCTCATACTTCTACATCCATTATTACTTCAAACTTCTGTTTTAGAAATGTGGCCCAGAACCCCTGCTATCAGAAAAAAAAAAACCAAACAAACCAGGTACGAATTTTAACTCCACCCGACGTCAGTTTATTTAAATTACCTCCTTTTCTACGTGAGGTTCCATGTTTGTTTCTTCAAAGCTCATATTCTCTCCCTGTTGATAAGATGGTTTAAGCCATTAAACAACTTAACATTTCCATTAAATTATAGATTCCTGACTCTGCAGGGAGGAACAGAAAGATCCAAAGCAAATACACTCTATCACCATCTCCCATGACCTCGCAGGTCCTTTCAAAGCACCAAGTGTTTTTCCTTTGTGCCTCAAAATAGGGGTCCACATGTCTCAAGAACTGAGCTGTTCTTCCTTCGATGAAGTCATATCCTGAAACTTTTAGGCAGGAGATCTCAGCTTTTGACACACGGATCCAAATTCTAATCTTCGTCCTACTGCACAAGGCCAACTCCTGGATTTTTTCCTTATGAAGAAAGGAGCAAACCATCACATTAGGAATCTAAATGCAGCAAATGACATCGTTTTTTCCCTTAAAAGCACTGCACCGTTTGTGCCCCACGACTTCATTCACTTCATTATTCTTTCATCAGGATGATTTCTGATTAGTGCTCATGATTGGGGGAGGATTTTAAAGGCCATTATCTTAAGAATCCTTTTTTAAATTTTTAATGCAGAATGAGTTTTTTATAAGTGAATCTGCTCCCAACCCTCAACACCTCTCAGAGGGGCAGCAAAGGAAAGCAGAGCCCTGTAGTCCAGGCAGCATTTCCAGCTTGCAGGTAGCTACTCGCTCCATGATCATCTGTTCCTTGCGGAGTGCCTGAAGCAGGAGCTCATGACCGAAAACAACCATCACACATCTATAGCTTTATCACCTGAGATGCAGGAAACAGCTTTCTGGTAATCCTGGGAACACGTCAATTGCCACGTTCTATTGTTCCATTCCAGTAGTACCAAAATTTTTCTTTCATGCATAATGGAAGTCAGATTAAATATTCCAGTACATCCCCTATTTTTGGTGTAATCATCCTCAGAGCGTCATCTACAGTCATGGTGGGCAGAGAAAGAGGCGCTTTCAAATGCCTTCAGGACATTAGACACTTGCAGTTAAGTCTCACCTGAAAAAACACCCCACAAAAACATCAGTTAAGAACAAATTACACATCTTGCAGTTACAAATACAATGTTAAAAGTTATTTTAACTCTATTTGCAGTATTGCTTGAAAACAAATTATAAAACCAGAAAAGACCAGGACTCATGTAAGGACAAATACAGATCAATGTTGTTATGCCAACATATTGCAGTTTGTAAGTTTATATGTTGCTTGCCTAGAAGGTACCTGGATTAAGTCAGGACAATAATTTTTAAATTAATTTATTTTAGCAGAAAAGTAGAGCATGGACTGACTCATGTTTTCACACCATCAGCATACATCAAGTACAATTACCAAAACTTCAGGGGCTAATTATTTAGTCAGCTGGACCTTTCTTTAAAATAATCACAGATTATACTGAACAAATGTTTTCCTCATACTGGAGAAATAGAGTTTTTTGTTCTTCAATTAGTAAAAAAGATTCATTTGAATCTTCATATTTTATAAATAATCAGGAAATTTGAGAAAAATACTACTGAAGCCTCATTCTCACTTATCCTTAATGCTCTCCCTACAGCAAATTACCTGTTAAGAGAGTGAGAAATCATCCAATGTTAATTGGCGCTGTTGTGACAGATTGATTAATTTCTTTTAATGTTGAGGATATAAGAAATCCTTCAAACATAATAGCTCATCTTATTTTTTTAAATTAGAGTTCAGAAACATTCACGAACTCTTCCTCTGAGCACGCTTTTTTTTGGTCTTTTTTTCCCCTGACCACACATATTTCTTATTGAATATTTATTTATTACCTTGAAAGAGATCTCTTTGATGTCAAGAAATTTATACTATTGACAGAAAACATCAGAGAACTGGTTTCATCACTCCTGGAAATGCAACAGGGTTGCTATTCCAGAGGCTGACTTAACTGATTTTAGCCAGCACTTAATCAAGCCCTAGCCAAGTCTCTACAAGGAAATGCAGAGTTTTGTTGGTTTGGAGGTTTTTTAAGTGCTCTCAGTGTTATTGCTTTGTTTCAGAAACAATTGAATGTTGGCTCATAGAGAAAAATCTAACACACCTCCAGGGAACAGTGGCTGAGGACTAAACAGCTCTGTATCCTTATCTACTTACACGGTGTTTATCTGTAAAAGGAAAATTGAGCAGATGCATGTCATTTTGAACTGCTGAAAGGTCAAACTAGAAATACCTTATTAGTGTGCTGTCACTTACCACACAGCCTCTCTGTTCCTCCTGTTAGTCACAGCAGCCTTACTATCAAATTAAACATCCCTGGCTGCTATTTTTAGAAGACTCCCTCCTCGTACTGTTTGGCACAGTTCACATGTGGGCATCACCCATTTGGTGAGGCACAGCTCCGCTCTCCCTGCTGGGCTCAGAGAGGGCAGCCCCCGCTGTTCCTGCTGCTTGCTACAGAAGTGATGGCATCCACCGCTTGCAAAATGTCATGGCTCCCATAGTGTCACTGCTCCCAGGCTGTGACCTACCCTGTTCAAGAGCTCGAAGTTTTCCTCTGACACACACACCTCAAGTCAACCTCCCTCAGCCACTGTGGCAAAGGACGAGAAGCCCTACCGCTGCTGCACCTCAGCGTTGTCATGAAGAGAGTGCGAGCTGGCCATGTTGGTCCACCCATGAACTCAAGGACAAGCTTTGCATCTGGCATTACCCATTGACCTGTACAGAGAATATGTTGTTACCCAGAAATGAACACTATAGCACTAACATAATTGGGAAAACTGGAATTAAGAAAGTACCAAGACAGATAATTTGAAGGCCTGCTGGACCTATCTTCATTCACCCCATTTTTTCTTACAGGAATGGCAGTGCACATGGTTGAGCTGAGAGCACACTCTCCACTTCAGCTACTGAGAAGAATGATTACAGAAATAGACAGTCATGGCAAGGGGCTCGATACCCAAGAAACACTGTTTAACAATTCCTGCTATGGCACTGTCCATATTGGTTACATATTTACAGTGAAAAAATAAACAGCCTGTCTAACAGTAAAATTATTTTGATTATTTTTATCTAGATAAATTCAGAATTGTATATCTGCATATCAAAATTCATATATCTGCATATCAAAATAATGTATTTTGATAGTATATAAATATTAGAATGCTTTAAAAAAATTAAGATTGGAATAATCAAAATGCAATTAGTTCAACTGATAGCCAAGTTGCAGTTCTGACTGCTAGCATCATGTGCCCAGAGTGAGAATCTCCACTTACCAAGTAGCCAATAGTTAAGGCTTCATATGAGCTTCAATTCCAAAATCCACTTGAAATATAATCCCTGGGAGAGACATTACAATAGTTTAAGGGAAAGCGATACCTTCTACTTGTGTTTCCAGCATGCCAAAACCACTTCAATCTTCTACAAAGCTAACTTCTTGTCTTGTGCAGGCCTAAATCACAGCTACATCCAAAGACACTCATGGGTAGCTCAGGTTAATGGGAAAAAAAATTGTCAGAAATTTATTGTAAGAGCTTTGACCTATGTAAAGAAACCAAGATCTTTCTGAGCAGTATAAAAGAAAGCAGAATAATTTGTTACCTGACACAGCAAAACAATTAGTTAAGTCTAAGAATTATGCAGACTGGCACGTCTCTGAGTGAAAAGGATGAAGTTACGGTAAACCCATCCAAATACCTATATCCAGCTCCAAGCGTGAATCAGCACAAAGTGACCAGCAGCTGATTCATCTAAAAACAAAAGCACAAACACCTCATCAGCTATCACCACAAGGCCGGGATTGATAATGACACACATACGCTCTCCTGCCATAATGCAGTACAGTCAAACTGGCAAAGAGCTCTCAATAGATCCAACCATCTACTCAGAAGCAGGCAAATAGTTAGATCCACACATCTTCTCAGGGATGCTCAACTTTCACTTTTCCTTAATGGTGTTCTTGACACTTTAGCAATAGAATAAATACCTTTCTGATAGTTGTTCACCAAGCAAAAAGGATATGGGTTCAAGTCATTTCCCCCCAGCTCAGTGAGCAACTCTCCTACCTCAAGCAGTAAAGACTTCGCCTAGAGCTCCTTGAGATGCTGTCTAGCTGTAACAGACATGCAAACAGCTCAGTCTGTACGAGAGGCACTTCCATGAGGACTAGAAAGAAATGTCCTCATATCGTGAAGTGACCTGAATCAGTCAGCAGGAGAAAACGCCCAGATGAAGCAAGCTGTCTTCCCCATAGAGAAAACTTCCCATCTAAGATTGTGCAGGTGCTATGTAAAAGTAAAGAGTATGTACTTTATCTCCTGTAAATCACAGAATTGCTTTGGTAGGAAAAGACCTTTAAGATCATGAAGTCCAATTGTTAACGCTGCACTGCCAGATCACCACTAAACCACGTCCCTAAACACCATGTCTCTTAAACACCTCCAGGACTGGTGACTCCACCACTGCTCTGGGCAGTCTCTTCCAGCAATTCACAACCCTCTCTGCAATGAAATTTTTCCTAATATCCAGCCTAAACCTCCTCTGGCGCAACTTAAGGCCATTTCCTCTCATCCTGTCGCTTGTTACTTGGGAGAAGAGACCAACCCCGACACCACTATGATCTCCTTTCAGGTAGTTGTACAGAGTGATACAGTCTCCTCTCAGCCTGCTTTTCTCCAGGCTAAACAACCCCAGGTCCCTCAGCTGCTCCATGTTCTCTAGACGCTGCTGCACCAGTTTCCTTGCTCTTCTCTGGACACGCTCCAGCACCTCAATGTCCTTCTTGGAGTGAGGGCACATCAAAACTGGACACAGTGCTCAAGGTGTGGCCTCACCAGTCTTAAGTACAGGGGGACGATCCCTGCCCCGATCCTGCTGGCCACGCCAGTGCTGACACAAGCCAGGGTCCCCTTGGCCTTCTTGGCCACCTGGGCACTCTGCTGGCTCACGTTCAATCGGCTGTTGACCAACACCCCCAGGTCCTTTTCCCCGTGCAGCTTCTAGCCACTCTTCTCCCAGCCTGGAGCATTGCAAGAGGTTGTTGTGAACCAACTGCAGGACCCAGCACTTGGCCGGATATTAAAGAGAACAGGTCCCAGTACTGAGCCCTGGGGACACCACTTGTGACTGGTTGCCAGCTGGACTGAACTCCATTCACCGCCACTCTTAGGGCCAGGACATCTAGCCATTTTTTTATACAGCAAAGAGGACATTCATCCAAGCCACGAGCAGCCAGTTTCTCCAGGAGAATGTGCTGGGAAACAGTGTAGAAGGCTTTTCTAAAGTCTAGGTAGACAAGGCCCACAGCTCTTCCCTCATC
>NW_010400667.1:29875-30173 GCF_000710305.1 Buceros rhinoceros silvestris | reverse complement strand
CCCCACGGCAAGGGGGTGCCCGTGAAAGATACACGCTGTATGTATGATTGATCTGCACAGCGTAGCTCTGTATCCATGTGGTGTATAAAGTGTTTGTGGGTTTTACAGAAATATTTCTTTGTTCTTTGTTTTGACACAGGTACATGAAGCCACTTTCCAAGAGGACCCTCCGAGGAGCGCACTGAGGAGCTCTGGAGAGCTGGAGGGTGGTACACACAGAGCGGGGCGCACCTCTGAACTCCACCCTGAGACATCGCGCTGAAGCTGACGTTTGTGTTAAACGACTTCCTGATGATCT
>NW_010400667.1:23808-29758 GCF_000710305.1 Buceros rhinoceros silvestris | reverse complement strand
TGATCTCATTATCGCAGTAAGTACTAAATGAACCTGATGTCGAACGCTTACAGTCTTACCTTCTTTGATAACTCTGTGTTAATATTACATTAATTATTCCTGGCTTACAATGCTGGTGAATGTTGATAAAGGCGGAATTGCTACTTGAAATGCTGATCCTGACAGTCCTGTGGCAGGTGCTGAAACGTGATTTCCAAGTCTTCGGGGGAAAGAGGGAATACATTACTGCTTCTGATTAGAGGACTTCAGAGAAACGCATTCCAGTCACATCTCTCGGAGCACTCGCCTGAATCCCTCCTGCTTTCGGTAGCTGATGCCTTTGCACAAGACATAAAAGGAATACACACTTCACTTTCTTTATTTAAAATTTTATGGTGATTGCTGATGTGGAATCGTTCAGCATGTTTGAACAGTTCCCCCCAAGAAAGGTGATGTGTGTACATGGAGCAGTGGGCAATTCCTTCGCCTGTGAGAGCTGACACGTGGGAGTAAAGCTTGTGGAGAAAACACAGAGAGACCACGTCGCACTGGTATCCCCTTCTCTGCGATTTTGGATCCAACGTTTTTTACTCCAAATTCTATCACGACCCATTTCTGCACCCCTACTGTTTACGTCAGGTAACCCGTGCTTGGCACTTAGCACTTACATCATTTTCATGATTTCAGGGACACGGGAACCGGGTAGCAAAGTTGAAGACTGCCAGGACTGGGAAATCACAGTGCTTAATTCCCCAGGGAGTTAAGTGGAATATTGGAAGAAGAAGGTTTTGGGACAAAATTGCAAAAGCACCTTAGTAGCTTAGGAAGCCTCAGCAATAAATTATTGAAAAAAACTTCTCCAGTGACCTCAGGTGCTGCCTCTTTCAGCTGGGGGCTCCTGCACGGACAGATGCTCTGATGAACACCCACCAAAGCCTGTATTAATGCAGGGTCCCTTCAGCTGTGTTCAGCCGTCGTTCTCCAAAATCCCCTCCTCTTAGGTGCTGCAGGAGGAGATAAGCAGCTGAGACATTTCTCAGTACATCCGCCCCTCCCCAAAGTCAGGATGGCCAACGTGGCAGGGGAAGGGACGAGAAAGGGAGGAGAGATGGTCATAAAATGGGATTTGGGGGAGTGGGAGGAACCTTCTTCCACTGTCTTGCACAAGCAGCCACTTGGGCCTTTGCTGTAGGAGAAATGTTCCGTCACTCAGCGGGTGCTTGAGGTTTCTGTTTGTTTGTTTATTTTAAAAGGAACGCATCTGGAATATGTATGCAGACAGTAATGAGTCTTTTAAAACATAGTCAGCACTGCACTTGTGAAGCTAGGATCTGCCAGCTAGAAGAAGATTTGTGATGGAAGGGAGCAGGCAGACCCCGAAGGACTGCTTTCCCAGCAGGAGGAAATTTTTACCTCTCTCCTCCTCCCCCATCACCACCACTCCCAGGAGTATTTCCAGCCCTCTAAAACCTCTTGATGAGGACTTTGAAATCCGAGTTAAAATGACCATCTCTGAGGCTGCTGTGCCCTCCGTAGAGAGCCCAACACTTGCCAGTGGGTCTCTCCAAGAAAAGCCGTTTATTTCAGGCACTGCTCAGGGCCACGGATAGACTTGCCAATGGGGAGGGAGGAGCGTGGGTTGGTCTAGCTCTGTCCTCTCCGCAGTGTCAACCAGCAGCTGGAACCGGTTGAAGCAATTAAAATTCATAAGCGTATGAAAAGTGAAGCTTTCTCAGAGGTTTATGAGCAGCATGGCAGGTTGGGACACTGGCTGGAGCAATGTTTGAAGGCCAGCGGACAAGGGGATCCATCGCAACGCTGGGATTGTAGGAACTTCCGGAGTTTCTTTATAGGAGGCAGTTTCCAAGAATAAATTAAACATTTAAATCTCCAGCAATGTAACGCTGAGAGAGCTCCAGTTTTGGGAGCAAGATCTATTCCTGCTTTAGATTTGTCTCTGGGAAGGAGCCGAAAGCTAGCTCTCGCTACAGAAAAGAGCACTCTTACATCAACGGGAGTTACGTCGGCGGCAGTATCACTACGCTGCATTGGCTCTGCCTAGCCTTTTCCTTCTGTAAAGCCCACACGCTCAGAAACTGTTAGAACAAAGCCATATACAATCTCTTGATGTTGTTTACTGCTTGGTTGTGCCTATTCCTGCTTCCCAGGCCTTCACCACAGAGCAGGGAACAAGAACTGAAGCAACTCCAGCGCCTGGGGCACATTTAAAGGATGGCGAGAGGACTGTGTGATCCAAGCAGCTCCTGAAATGTCCCCGTGCACCCAGACAGATGCTCTCTCCTGGTTCCTCCCTCTGCCCTAGTGAACGCGCTCATATTCCAAACAGCTTTTTGTAGACGGCTGCTGAATCACGCACAGAAACGTTCACGGGAGGGCAAAAAGAGCCTCCCTCAGGCAGGCCCTGGCACTAAAGGGTGGTCACCGACTGCCCTGGCTGCGGCTGCAGCGGAGGCTCTGGGCATGCAGGTCCAGCACCCCTCTTTATGGAAGCAGTTTGTGTTTGAGTAAAAACTCTTGATGTGTTATTTATTCTCACAGTAAGTGCTTTGGATAGATACAGCTGATTTCCTTTTGCCC
Organism: Buceros rhinoceros silvestris; assembly: GCF_000710305.1. Taxonomy (NCBI): domain Eukaryota; kingdom Metazoa; phylum Chordata; class Aves; order Bucerotiformes; family Bucerotidae; genus Buceros; species Buceros rhinoceros. Next base: position 27,181 of record NW_010400667.1, on the reverse strand, counting down.
TTGGAAACAGCCATGCCTGTGTTGTTGGGAACAGCTTTACTGTGGCACGAACTGCATCGGCTGGCTCCAGAGGCGTTTTGTGCTGTACCAGTGTGTGTGAACACCTCCAGATAGCACGTGCAGATGAACACCCCTCCATCTTCGGGTGGTGTCTGTTCCCTGCGTGTTTCAGTTTGTCGGAGCTCTTTCGAAGAAGCGATGCAGCCGCTTCATCTGCTATGGCAGAGCTTGGATGCCTCCCAGAGACTGCTCCTGGGTTTGTTCACCATCCCACAGGCTTGGGATGGAGGATGGCTTAATTTTGTCGAGGGTGTTTCGGACTTCTAAATACTGCATGCTTTAGAGTGCTGTGTGGATGGAAGGTCAGAATTAAAAGATACAAAAGTGTGTATGAAGGAGGGAGGAGGCCCATTCTTGAGATGGTTAAAAAATCAGGAGCCAGGGTGCCTGGAATGAGCCTGCAGTGCTGCAGGGAAGGATTTTAGCAGTGCTCTCTTCTAGTGCTGCTTGTGAGGCTGAAAAAGGACCGATGCTTGGACAAGAGGGAGCAGATATCCAGCCCCAGAGCTAGAAAAGAAGAGGGGTGAGTGACAGAGTGGACAAACAGGTGAAGCAGTTGCTGAAGGGGCCACAAAGCATCCGACAAAGAGTGTGTCTGCAGATAGAGCCTGAGTTCCTGTATGCAGGCTAGTGCGATAATTAATCTTTTGTGATTCTGACAGATGCCTGCAAAGGGGCAGAAACAAAAGATCATGGTCTGACAGAAATTAATGCTTCGTTAGTCATCGGAATTCTGGAACTGGGTAAATAAGCCATAGGCCAGGCTGTCGGTTGCGTTTGGGGAAACTGCAGAGGATTACAGCGAGAGGGGCGCTGGGCTTCAGCACTTGTACAGGCACCTACAGTTTTGTGACTCGTCTGAAACTACCCTGTTCACCCAACAAGAGGAGAAATGGGCGTACGATTTCTGAAACAAAGCTCTGCCTTCAGCCTTGGTTCCACTGAAAAAGTGACAGAAGACACAGACGACTCCAGCGTATCGCACTCTGGCATCATCACAGGGCATGGAGGAGGCTGGGCAACGGCCGCAGCTCGCTGCCACCGTCCAGACACTGCGACACTGCAAGGCATCTTCCCAGGAGGGAAACGCGATCCTTGCTGTGTATACTTGCCGCTGTGGATGGCTATAAGGTAACGGCAGGTTCTGCTGCGCTGTGCGGTCTGCTGGGGAGTGCTCTGGCCCCCATCCCAGGAGGGCTGGTAGCCGCCGAACGCCAGGCGCCAAGGAGCCACATGCCCAGGGCGAAGGGCAAGGCGCAGCTTGCTGTGTGGGAACTGCCTGGGGAAAGGCAATCTCCCGCTGGGAGCCCCCCGACCGGAGCGGGCTCTCCCGCTCCCTCTCCTCTCGCCCTACCCTGAGGCTCGCAGTGTCTTGCTCCCTGTGAGGTGGCTGGGGAGCGGGTGGGACTGTTGGGGAGCTCCTCGTGTCCCACGGGGTGGGTAGCGGACAGGGTGGGAGCTGCCCGGGGCAGCATGTGGGGTCGGGTGCTCCCAGGGAGAGCTGAACCTCTTGTTCTGTTGCAGGAAAAGGCATTTCTTGGGGGGTCATACGTGCTTATTGCCGTGCTGGGATGGGGACAACACTGCCAGCTCTGGGCAGTGATGCCAGACCCTGGCAGCACTCAGGTGTGAGCTGGAGTGGAGATGTTTGGACTGGAGCAGCTCTGGACACGCTTGGGAGCAGGTTAACAGCCGCCTACAGAGGCTGAGAGCCGAACCAGGAGGCAGCAGGCAAGTTCAGGCACCTCCAGGGCTAGGCAGCCGCTGAACGGGAGTACGGAGCTCCCGGATTGCATTTTCAACCAAGGTGCCCAAATTCTGCCAAAATCTTGCTTAAAGTGCCTATGGTATTTGCAGCTTTTGTTTTTATTTTAACAGTGGCAGCCTTTAATCTCTGTCTCTCGCATTCTCCTTGTGTAAAGTGGCAGAGAGCGCTGCTATCTCTGGGTGAATGTTCCTGTAGACAACCACAGTATTTAACAGGCAGCATCGCTCCGTGGCTCTGCCTAATTCTTACATTGGCTTCCAAGCTTCTTAACCTGCGTACCTTGGGTCTGAGATGTTTGTCAGGGAGTTTTTGGAAGAGGGATTTGCCCACGAGTAAATCTCCATACAGGGCCGGGGGAAGAGGATGGCTGTAAGCCCTTGGTAACCTTAATGGGCATGGCGTGAACAGGGTGGGGGCTGTACACATCCCCTCCGCTCAAGCATCCAGCACTGCACAGGACCCACCGCTCCGCACTGTGGGCAGAAGCACCACTGAAGTGTCAGTTACAGTCACACACGGCCGTCCCGTGCTTGCTGATTTTCTTCTGTGTGTCGGCATGGAAGTGCCTTAGTCTTTTCAGCCCTTGGTATGAAAAGCTGTTTACAACCTGTGCCTGTCCCATGGAGGTGCTGAGTGTCGTGGCTCGTTCCTGCTCTCCTGACTGCCCACCTTGGGCACTCTCTTGGGCCTGTTGCAGCTCTCCTCCAGCCCCAGCTCCCTGTTTCAGAGCTGAACCGTTTTGTTTTGTTTACCAGATGTTTCCTCTGGTACTAATGTTGTCATTGGCTGTGACTAGTACTGCCTCGTTTCTTCTCCAGAGCAGTGCAGAGCAAACCAGCCTCCCCAAGTCCCGCTCCTTCCAGGCAGGGCTCAATGCCCACAGAAGCAACAGCCTGCACCATCAAGAGGCTGCTCAAAGCCTCCCAGGGCTGCTGGAGCTCCATGCCATGAGTATACAGAGCCACATTCCTAGGCATTTGTATACTGGTGTAGCTCCATTGATGTCAGTCCAGCTTACACAAGCTGAGAACGTGGCTTAGAGTAAATGAATCATTCTTGTGAAACACGGCCAGCTCTGAAGCACACCTGTCCCATGGGGATGCTGAGAAGTGAAAGCAGCACCCACCCTTTTAGGCTGATAATCCACGAGCGAGTCACAAATCCGGCATGCTGGGAAGGCTGCAGTGTTGTTCATGAGTCACTTCACCCAGTAGAAAATGTCACTGGTTCTGAGAGAGACGCAGCAGCCGTTTAACAGAGCGTAGCCCAGGTGGCAGGGATGGTCCTCTTACTTCTACAGCTCCATAGATGAACTAAATGCTTTGCAAAAAACCAGCCCTTCCTTGAGCTGTTGCCAGTGCAACTAACTGCAGCAAGGCGGGTCAGGGCTGCCCCGAGCCGGATGGTGCTGCAGGGGAAGCCCCAGCCACACCAAGGCCACGGGAGCAAGCCTTCAGGAAGGACTGGCGTCACCAGTGGGGCCACAAGTGCACGGCAGTGCATCAGAAGGGAGGCGGCTCAGTGCCAGCTAGGGGGAAGAAGTTA